>NC_067401.1:27750269-27925269 GCF_016432865.1 Antechinus flavipes | reverse complement strand
TGCGGAGGAGCTGAGAGACTTTCCAGGTGGGTAAAGCTTGTAAGTCTGGGGCGAGGTGATGCAACAGTGAGTGGCAGTGACGGAGACTTTGTGGGACCAGAACGTCAGCATGGAGGCAGCGGGGCCGTGGCTGGGATTGGGAGCTGGCCAGACCAGCCTCTTGGGCAGCCAGAAGCGCGTGGGCCAGCTTTTCAGATGTGGCTCTTGTATGGCCCAGACGGCCCCTTTTTTACTGAGAAATGACATGTACTTGCCTGGCTCCGTGTCTAAAAAAATACACGTTGTTTTCCCAAAGTCCCAAAGAAAAAACGGTACCTGATCGGTCTCTTAATCGGGGCTGGCGAAGGGAGGGATTCAATGGCTGGAAAGGCTGCAGCTTGGCAGAGGATGCTCCGTCCATCATCGGTCTCTGCCAGCCGCTGCCCTGAATGAGACGGCGAATCAGCGCTCGCCTCTCAGCAAGAGCCCAGCCGCCCCGCGTTCCACCCACCCCGAGCACAAGATGGCACATGTCGGAGGCGCAGGTTCCCGGGCCCGCTGAAGGGCGGCGAGCTCTCGAAGCACACACGGCCAGCTCGCAGACCTGCGGGGTTCTGTCACGTCTGGTGTCACAGCGGGAAGCTCTGTCCCGCGTCATGGGAGCGGCGCGCAGTCCGGGAAGGGCCCTGCCGCGGGATGCTGGGGGCCTCCCTGGCCCTCGGGCTCCTGTAGGTGACTCTCGGGCCCGCGATCCTCTTCTCCCAACTTGCTCACGGTAATGAGGATGCTGTGGACGTTTAATAAAAGTTTATTATAGAGAACTAAATAAGGGGCTAATGTGTGACCCAGACCCTGATCTGGAACGTTTTCTCCCTTCGTACACACAAATACAAATTAATCTTCCTTAAGTTGATCAAAAAAGTTGTGCAGAATTTTAGGCACTTTGCTTTTGGAGCCTCAATAAAGACTCCTCCAGTTTCTAACAGGTGCTAGGAAATTCTCGCCATCTATTTTAATTTGCTTCATTTAAAACTAAATGTCCACCCTAGAGTGCGCGGGAGTGACCAGGGGGTGGGGCAGGAGGATTGCAGGGGCCAGCGGGGACAGGCGGCCGGAGCTGTGGAAGGCCAGGGGGCCTGTCGGGGGGCTGGGATGAGAAGTTGGCTCCCTCCCAGGAGGTCAGCGATCCTACTCAGTTGCACCTGCTGCGGGAGAGCCCCCATTGTGAGCTGTGGCCGGGCTCTCTGGGGAGAGCAGGGGCCCCGGGAACAATGGCTGCTTGTGCACATGCCCAGGCTGCTGGCCATCGGTGAACTTGTCAGGATCCTGGCTGAGACCCCACAGGCCCTCTCTGGCTTAGTTTGAGCCCGTGTTTATGATCTCCTCGGCATCCGGCAGAGATGGCTCCTCATTCGTGTGCTTTGGCCTTGTCTTTAGAGAATGGATTTTAAAGTCTAAAGGCTTCTAAAGTTACTAATAAGTAATCCTTGTTTTCCTGGGAAGCACTTTTATTCTGAATAAAAATAGTCTAGGTGCATATTAAAGATAAGCAGAAATCTGGAGCTTTGGGTAACATTTTGTTCTTTTTTTTATTAAAGCTTTTTATTTTTCAAAACATAGGCACGGATAATTCTTCGACATTAACTTTTGCAAAGCCTTATATTCCAATTTCTCCCCCCTTTCACCCACTGGCAAGTAGTCCAATATATGTTAAACATGGTAGAAATATAAAATGTTTTATTCTTTGTTGTAAATTGTAGGTTGATGGGCAGCCAAACCCTGACCTCTAAACTTAATTTTCAATTGATAAAGGATAAGGAATATCTTTGCTTGAAGCCCTAGTATTTAGGATATGGGTGGTAGAGAGTAAGATATCTGAATTTTTCCCAAACATTAATATGTTAGTATTTATGTAATAACTCAGCATTTAAAAACAAAATAGACCATCCTCAGAGAGTCAACAAGCAGTTGTTAAGTCCTGGCTGGGTTTCAGACACTGGCCTAGCAAAGGATGATTAGATGAAAGCAGCTCCTTCCTTTTCAGGGCTTATATTGTTTTAGCCAAAATACAGTTACGTCTAAAATCCCTGTGACAGGTTTTCCCCATTTTCTCTGATTTTTCTCTCCCAACATAATTCATCAAATAATGTATGTTAAATATAAATAAAATAAAATCACCATGACATAAATGTAGTTTTGGAAAGGGAAGGAGACTAGCAGCTAGGGAATGAGAAAAGGCTCATGTAAAGGTGGGGCTCGGGTGAATATTTTAAAGTTTATTACTTTAAGTTAATTAGAGATTGATGTAGGGGAAGGTCGACATAAAGATGCCCAATGAGTGACAGTGAATGGCAGCCTGGAGAGGCTGAAGGAAAAGGAAATGGATTCACGCCAATGATCATGGAAGTCCTTTTGTTCAGCACAGCCACAAGCTGGCCTGAAAGATGCTCCCGAACTCTATTAGCACCAGGCCTATGGTTTTTCCCTCTGGAAATAGGAAATAGGCTTGCTAATTGCCTTGCTTTAGAGAATTAGTTCTTATCTGACAGTTTGCTCCTTCCCTTCCCCCCATTCAGTTTACTACTGTCCATTCCACAAATTCAGTGTATGCAAGAATCCTCTCCTGCTCTTCCTTCCTGCGCACTCTGTGAGTAATTATCTTGTTAACTTAATTCATTTCTTCCTTGCTGACCTTAAACACCAAATAACATTAGCATTTTTCCCATAAGTAGTAGATTTGCAAAGGTTACATGAAACTATGAATTTCTGTTTTGAATAAATTGCTTTTCTTTTTAAATATATAATTCAGTATGTAACTTTCAAAGTTGTTCTATGCTTGTGTTTCTTTGCGCCCTTCCTTCTGTTCTTCTGTATAGTTAAAAAAAATGCTTTGTGACTTTCTTTTCTCTTTCCTTCTTTTTCTTTCTCCCTCCCTCCTTTCCTTTCTGTTTTCTCTTTTTCTACTTTTCTTTTTCTTTCTGTCTTCACTTCTTCCCTCCTATTTTCCGTTCTTCTTTCTTTCCTTTCTGTTTTTCTTTTTTTCTCCATTATATTTACCCTTTTCTTGACCCCCTTTCCCTCCCCCACTGCCATTTAAAAAAAAAAAAAAAAGGAAAAACAAAACCTTAGTAGCAAATATGCACAGTAAAAATAAATCCCCAAGTCAGGCAAGTCCAAAATTATTTGTCTTATTCTGATTTCTGACATCTTTGTCAGCTAGATAGGTACCTTAGTTCACTGTGGTCCTCTTCAGTTGGGGTTGGTTCTTGCATTGATATGGGTTCTAAAGTCTAAGTTTGGAAAATATTTTTTCTTAAAGTCCTTCAGATGCAAACCCTGAGGTGTTTTGATGCTATCTTCATAAAAGAAAGGGAACGTGCTCACTTCTGCCTTGCAAAAATGACTTCAGAAAAAAAAAAAAAGCATTCATTTTGTAGCTGGGAGCTTTGGTGCTTTGCCTTTGGAAACTGAGGGAATTTGTAGGATAAGAGGCTTGAGTTGGAAGGGACCAGAGATTTTCCAGCCTCCTCATTTTATGGCTGTGGATAGAGTCCTGGCCAGTTCTACACTCCCTAGCTGTGGGACCTTAGTCCTTTCACTTGGCTGAGTGTAATTTCTTTATCTTTAAAATGGGAATGATAATGTTTCCCTTACGGGGTTTCTGATATTACAGATTTAAAGCTGGAGGGGGTCTTGACAGGCAGTGCACTCCATCATCTCATCTGACAGACGAGGAGGATCTGGGACCCAGCGAGGTAAAGCAGCCGGGTCACAGTCGCCGACAGCAGGTCATCTGTCTCCAAGATCAAATGGGATTGTGCACAGGTCCAAGAGAGGCATGGTGGGCCGTGGGTCATTTTGGTGTGGCAGCAGAGCTCTGAGGGAAGGGACCCCCAGGGTCACCACGTTGCTTTTGCCAGGTTCACGTCCTGCATGTGGGCCCCTTCAGTCCCTGTTGTTCTCCAGAAAGAGATCCCGTTGTACCCACAGGCACCAGGTGTCTGGTGGGAGGATGCCCTGGGAGGAGAGCGTTTGGGGATTGCTGGTTCTGCGAGGCCATTGCTGACTGCTCGTGGGAATCTTCTCTGGGCCTTTTTCTCTGAGGGATGTGCCCTCCAGCCCCTAGGAGAGCAGCCCCTCTGGGGCCACTTTATGAGGGTGAGCAAGTACACGCCAAGAGCAGCCCAGAGGAGGCTTACTAGGGGCTGCACTCTGCCCTGTGAGGTACCTTAGATGTGGCCACAGGTTAAAGCGTCTATAAAGGGAATAAAATATAAACATCTTTGCATTAGAATTTGTTTGTTGGAAAATTCATGTGAATAAAAAGGCTTCTTTTTTCCTTATTTGAAGTAAAAATAAACACAAAAAGGTTTTTGATTTATAAAATAACATCGTAGATTTGGAATTACAAGAGACCTTGCTTAGGTGCTTTTACTCTGATCCCTTCATTTTACAGGTAAGGAACTGAGGGCCAGAAAAGTTCAATGTTCTGCCCAGGGTCACCCAGCTAGTAAGTAGATAAGGCAGGATTTGCACCCAGGACTTTCTGGCTCCATATCTAACATTTTATCCATTTACAGCGCTTCCCCCCAGAGGCAGAACAGGTCTCTAGGCCCATGAAACATATTCCCAGGATAAATTACTTGGCATTTTATAACAACTTTGGCGTGGCCATTGGCTCGTTTTAGGTCCGCACTTTCCCCCAAGTGCCGTTTGGGGCATTCCTTCCTTGGCTGTTACTCATATTAGCAACTGAAAAATGTGTCGGCCGGGCCTTCATGACAAGGGATTTCAGTAGCAGGAGGTGAGTTTTCAGCCTAGTGGGGCTGCAGTTAGCCATGGCGGTCTGCCCTTCATTACCGATAATGTCCAACACCCCCCAAACTCGCCAGCCTCCTCTTTGGTAAGTGTAAGTGTTGTTCTCGTTTAGGCTGAGGATCATCTGTAGTCACATCCCTCATTTTCACCCCTTCCTTAGCAGCTACACCTGAGCAGGAGCAAGCCGCAACTCCGACCTCCTGCAGCCGGACATGAGGAGTTTCCCTTTTCCCTGAGCTCCAGGATAGATCTCTCTGGTGGCAGCTCAGATTGACTTGATTATTGCTTTAGTTGGAGAGTGAAAAAGAGGGAGAGAGAAAGAAAAAGGGAGAGACAGAGACAGAGATATTGATTGGGTACCTACTAAAACTCACCTGAATAAGTGCAACAGTCAGGCTAAGAGAAAGTAGGGCGAGATAATTCAGGTGAAAGAAGTCTGGGGCTTAGTGGGACTGCGTCAGATGCACCGTAGACAGTCGTGTGAAGTGAGGAAGGCGATGTTGCCTTGCTGTCTGTCTGCCCTGCTGGAGCACATCACAGACCGTGTTTATTTCCAGGCCCCACATGGGGAACATGTCCACAGGACGGCAGGTAACGAGGTAAAAGAAAGATTAGATTTGCTCTCTCTCTCCCAGAAGACAGAACTGGGAGTAATAAGTGGAAGTTGGTGAGGGGATAGATTTCAGCTCTGTACAAAGAACAATTCCTAACAGAGCTGTCCGAAAGTGGAGGGTCTAAGTCCCTAGCCCTGGAGGCTCCGAGGAGAGGTCTGGTGGGGACCATTCATTTGTACCACATGCTATGCTGGTGGGGATGCCTTTTTTTCACTTAGGTTGTGATGGGAGAGTTTGGAGAGTTCATTCAGCTCTGAGATTTTGTGACTGTCAATTAGGTGACTCATTGTTGAGTCCAGAACAGGGAAGTTATTTGATAACTTTGTAAACTATTAAGTCCTGTGTAATTATTACTGACACTTAGGCAGATCTTTCCTACATTAGCCTTTAAAGAATCTACTTTTAAAATATAAATATGGGGGAGTGGCTTAAGTTTTTTAATTAATACTTTCTGTAGTTTTCATTTCTGTATTTATGTATTCTCATGTTACCATTTTGTATTATAGTTATTGCATATAATGCATCTTTTTTGTAAAGTGCATTTTATTTTACTTCAATTACATGTAAAGATAGTTTTCCACATTCATTTTTATGAGATTTTAAGATCCATATTTTTCTTCTTCCCTTTCCCCTCCCCAAGACAGCAAGCAATCTGATACATGTAATCACGGAAATGTACTTCCACATTAGTCATGTTGTGAAGGAAGAAATAGAACAAAAGGGAAAAGCCACAAAAATTAAAAAAATGAAAAAAAGTAGGCTTTGATCTGCATTTAGACTTCATAGTTCTTTCTCTGTTATGGACAGCGTTTTTGTCATGAGTCTTTTGGGATTGCCCTGTATTATTGTGTTGCTGAGAAGAGTTCAGTATTCATGCAGTGTTACTGTTGCTGGGTACCATGTTCTCCTGCTTTTGCTCACTTCATTCAGCATCAGTTCATGTAAGTCTTTCCAGGTTTTTCTGAAGTCAACCTGCTTGTCATTTCTTACAGAATCATAATATTCCATTACATTCATATATCACAGCTTGTTCAGCCATTCCCCAATTGATGGACATCCATCTCCTCATTTTCTAATTGCCAATACAAAATAAATATTTTTGAAAATGTAGATTGTATTCTCTTTTTTATGATTTCCTCAGAATAGGTCTTTTACGCTTCTTCATGTGATAATTTACTCCCCATTTTCCCTCCCCCTTTCCTCTTCTCCCACTACAATCCTTTTTTTAATCCCATAATTCATTTTTTATCATTACATCGAAATCAACTTAATACCCACACCCTCTCAGTATATTCCTTCTAACTAAAAGAGATACATTTCTTTTTTCATTCATTCACAAATGCACTAAGGATAACAACTGTGTCATATTCTTGTGTGGTAAAGCAAATATTTATTTGAATAAATGACACTTATATTTAGAAATTGCTTGGTCTTTCAAGTTCTTCACAAACTGGCTCCCATCTACCTTTCCAATCATTTCATATTACTTTCTTTCAGATAGTAGGTCATGTCACACTGGTCTTCTTACTGTACCTCACATATGATTGTTCATGTTGTCTCCTTGAGCTTCTTAAATTGTTTCCTAGACCTAAAGTGAACTCCCTCGGTCTCTGAGAATCTGTTTTTTTCTGAAGCTAGCTCAAGCTGTACCTGTTACTGGGGGGCCTTTTCTGAATCCTCCCCCAAAGAACCTTTTATTTGTTTGTTTGTTTGTTTATTTATTTGGCTCTGAGTGCACTGTGCACTTGTCAATAGACCATAACCTTGTCAAAGGTGGGGACTCTGGTTTTTATCCTCAATACCCAACATATAATAAACAACATATTGTCACTTAATCACAGTTCCTTGATGTCATCTCACCTCACCTCCACCTTGTAAGATGTTTTTCATTCTTTAAAACTCTGTTCAAAGACCCCCTTTCTACATGAGACTTTCCCTCCTCTCCCCACCCCAAAAAAAGATTTACCTTCGGTTTTTTGTAGCGTGTATCTATTTTGTGCGCACTTCACATCCACATTGTCTCCCTTGCTAGACTGTGCTCCACTTGGCAAGGTCTGTTTCATTTTAGTTTTTGTATCCCAGCTCCCGACATGCAGTAGGTGCTTAACAAATGCTTGTTGCTGAGAACGTGGTAGAGCATGAGAAACATCTTCCCTTCGTTTTCCAGCGTTGCCTTTGGTAGGATAGTGATTCCCCAAGGAAATTTTATTCTAACAGAAATAATTATTTGGGTTAGAATTTTATTTTGGCCTATCTCATCATTAGGATCCTGTTACTGAAGCAATAGTAGATAATGGAATGTTTAAATAAGCCTTGAGACAGGTAAGTGTAAATGAGATTCAGCTGTCTTTTGATTGAACACATTTTAGGCATCTTCTCTCAGGGTGAAAGAGGAAGTAAAGTGGTAGAATTTGGGTTTTCTCCCAGTGTGGCTTAAAAAGTACTTTCTTTTGAAACTATATTAAACTTAATCTATGGACATATTTGAGTAGGGAAAAAAGCCATTAGTTTTCTTGGGGAAAAACTGTGTAATCATTGTAAATTATGTCCTCGGGGCAGAAATCCAGAATTCATACTTTAGAAGATACACAAACCAGCTGTGAAACCGGTTATTAGCATTACTATAAAATAAAGTATAACTGTTCTTCCATTGTTCGTTCTGAAAATTTTCCCTTTGAATTAGAACTAACTTCCCAGAGACCATTGGGTGAACATCTGTTTGAGAAAATTGAAAATATTTTATGTGAAATTTATATTTACAATATGGACAAACATGGCTCTGAGTTATTTCTTAGGTTTTCTAGTTCTGGTGTTCATCTCTGAAGCTGGATATGCTGAAAGATTGGGGGCAGTTATTCGTCAATACTTGTGATTCCATTCATCTCCAAGAAGACTTGTTCTTTGGGAAGTTTATAATTATAGACAATTAGTAAACTTATAAGATTGGATGGCGATCAATCAACACGTATTTCTTCAGATATCTCCCGCGTGTTTACTTGCCTCTGCTAAGGTTCTTCCTTAAAGCAAACTGCCTTGAAACCCTCGACAAGCCTTGATGTCTTAACAAAGTATCTTGTGCTTTGAGATGGAAAATCTTGGTCTTCCCCTGAAAGTTTCTGTTTCTGACTCTGACTGTCACCCATCTCCCCACCCTCACACTGTGTTGGCGGGAACCCCTTGGGGTCATCCAGGCGACCGCTGAGTTGGGAACTGGTAGGTTCTGGTTCGGTTTGTTCGCTTGTTTGTTTGCTTTTCCATGTAACTTGAAGCCCTTGAATTTAAGGAATGTTCAGGCTCCAGTAGTAAAGTTCAGTGGTGGAACCTACTGGTAAAGAGTAATATTGCATCCCACTTGTATTAGCTATTATGGGACAAGTTCCAAGGGGAGCCAGGACATGGTTTGGGATTCAAGGCTATTAAAAAAAAAAAAAAAAAAAAAACCATATCAGTGAGCGGGGTGGGGAGATGGAGAGGAAAACTTAGAATTAAGGAAGTTCTGTTTTTACGAAGAAAATCAGTAGGAAAATAAGTTTCTTTTCTGAATTAATATGCTGGCAGTAAGGGCGTGTTTAGTATTTCCTTGACGTAGTATTTAACAAATATTATTTACAGAATACAACCTAGTACTGATTCCTTGAACGTGGTAGGTTTTCAGTAGATGTTTGTGGAATGGAAGCTCTATGCTGGCTTTGGT
This sequence comes from Antechinus flavipes, assembly GCF_016432865.1. Lineage (NCBI taxonomy): Eukaryota > Metazoa > Chordata > Mammalia > Dasyuromorphia > Dasyuridae > Antechinus > Antechinus flavipes. The sequence goes on along the minus strand of NC_067401.1, from coordinate 27,916,164 downwards.
AAGGACCTACTTCACAGTGTTGTTGCTTGAGGGTCAGAAAATACATGGAAAGTGATTTGAAAACTTTAACGTTTGTCATTTAAAGGGCAAGAGCTTCAAACATGAGCCATTCTCTGTCAGTGGCCCCGGCCTACCCGGGGACTGCCACCGGGCACTGGAGGGAGATCTGGCATTCAGAGGAGGCAAGTTCCCCGAACTCACCCAGGCAGGGTCCGAGATGGGAACCGGAGCCGGTGCGCTTTAGACCTATAGCCAAGGGAGGTCCGAGCTCCTCTTCTGTTTTCCTGCTCTGGTAGCTGGGAACCCCACATTCTGGCCTAGTAAATACAACCCAATGAGCTGCAACAACGGGGAGACGGGAAAAGGCTGCTCTGCCCCCCTCCTAATGGCCATTCCTTTGGACAGATTAACCAGACTCCCACTCCCCACCCTGCCCAATCTCTCCCAGGGCTTCCTCAGCCTGTTAATGCCAATAAATGAGAGAAAACCCCAGTTGGGGGGACTGCGGAGATCCTGAGGAAGGCCCTTAGAGAGCGAAGTCCCACTTTGTTTCCCCACCTCTGGCTTGGCTCCCCCCGTCCTGGGCCTTTTGTGCTCCCAGCCCTGTTCATCACATGGGGTGGAACGGTCGGTGGCCTGCCCTGTGAAACCTGATCCGGGGCTATCGAGACATAATGGCCATGTGCTTGTGCTGGCTGACCCACCTGTCACGTGACCCACCATCCCCAGGTCACTGCCATCAGGATGAAGTCACCTAGGGCTTGATGCCCCCAAATTCTCTCTCACCACTTCTCCCTTCCCCCGAATCAAGCTTTCCATTCCCTCAGTGCGAATTACGACAGATCCTGGTCACTTATCTGGGAATAATGCTCTTAGATCCCATGGAACAGGAAATTCCAAAACTACTGATAACACAGGAAACAGCGGAGGCTGAGTGTGTGTGTGTGTGTGTGTGTGTGTGTGTGTGTGTGTGTGAAATCTTTCTCACATCTGTACATAGTTTTGTTCTTTCTGGATAGTGAAATAAAATTCTATTGTAGGGGCTAAGGTCAGGATGAAAATTATGTTATGACTTATTAAGTGATATTATCTAATTAAACATTTCCCTTAAAAAAATCTCTCATTTTTTTCATTTTTCTTTCTTTTCGCAAGAAAAGAGATAAATCAGGGAAGCTGACATTCATAGCCTTACAAACTAGTTCTCATTTCTTAGCAGACTACTTCTAGAACCTGAGGTAAATCGTCAGGTAGCTGAAATTTATCTTCCCAGCTCCCCGAGGGCTTTTGGTCTCCCTTCTTCCAGATGCCCCTCGCCTTCATGTTGCCTTCTCAGTATCCAAAGCCTTCTTCCTCCAGTTTCCTCTTCCTCCTTACTCTGTGGAAACCCTTTTCTTTCTTTTTTCTTCCAAGGAATAGGAGAGAATCTCATCAAAGTCATTCACTCACCCCAAGGTACAAGTAAGGCTTACTCTTCTCAGGACAGAGTCTCCTCCTTCCTCCCCCCAGTACATACTTAGTTTTGCTGATGAACTACGAACTTGCCAAACCCACCTTTTTTACCTTTTCAAGCAGAGCCACCCACAGATCCCCAGAGGGGCTTTTAATTAGATCCCAGCCTGTGGGTACAACTCTCTCGCTTTATAATTCAGGAAAACTGCGGCCCAAGGAGGGAAATTAACCTGCCCCAGGTCCGCAAGAGCAAGGGTCCCTGCCTTCTTCCCCGGTGCTCTTTGGGCGCAAAGTCCCTGTTACCAAGGATGTCTTTGGACCCTCGCTGGGTCCTTGGGCAGGGGACACAGCATTTAACAGAATCATGGAAACCTGAGGCACTGATTTTAGGGTGTTCTGTGCCGTGGGGGGTGGGGGAGAAGGTAGGAGGGCGTTCTCCAGGACACGGGCTTTGTGGCCATGTCCTTCTGGGGCTCCTACAAAATTAAAATGTGACATCCCAGTGTATGTCATGAGGAAGATTCCTGCCCGATGGTATTCCCAGAGCGGCCCTACCAGTGTGTTCTGACAACAGATGGCAGGTTTTGAGATCAGTGGGCCTGGGTTCAAATCCTACTTGAATAACAATGGACAGGTTACTTCAGCTTTCCCGGCCTTAGTATCATCACCCAGAAAATGGGCTCAACAGTCTCCGAGATCCCTTCCAACTCCATTTAGAAATCTGTGTTTCATTCCCAAAAACCCATGGGCATCTGCCCAAATTTTCTGTATCACATCCCCCATTTTGAAAGTTATTTACAAAAGAATTCCTGATCTGAGTCCCCCAAATAAAACACTGCTTTTTGCTTTAATTGTGATTTTACGGGTGTAGGGAATTTCTCTCCCTGTGCAGATCCTCCCTGATCTCCAGCTCACAAGTTTTGGGGAAGGCCTTGGGTTCAGCAGCTTACCAGCATGTGTCAGACAGAGGAGGGAGGGACTTCCTGACTCCCAAGGCCTGCTCCCTATCCAGGATACTCTACCCCCTCCAATGTCATAGTACTATAAAAATATTCATCTATTAAATTAGCCTTCTCTTAAATAATCTCATTACTCACTGTCTGTGCCGTCCATCTCCGTGTATTCCATCAACGCTCCGTCATCTACTAGTTTTGGTTGGGCAGATTGTTACTGTTAGCAGAGTAGCTGTTTCAAAATAGAATGTCTTGAATATAAACGCATGAAAAGAGACCTTCAGGAAAACTGAGGAAGCTCCCAAAGGATTTTTTAACAATGACTTTATGCTGGGAGAGATGTGAAGTTAAGGATGTCCAATTGTGCCATTGCACAATTTAATCAGAAAATTTACACCTTTTCCCTCCCAAAATGGACACTCATTTTCTAAAAATTATCACATACAATCATAGCTTAAAATTTTTCAAACATAAAATAAACTTATTTTTCGTAATTTTCTTTTTTTTCAAAAAATAGCTTTTTATTTCCAAAATATATGCAGATAGTTTTCAACATCCACCCTTGCAAAACCCTGTGTTCCAAGTTTTTCTCCCTCCCTTTCCCTCCTCCCCTAGACAGCAAGCAATCCAACATATGTTAAATCTGTGCAATTCTTAATTTTAATATTTTTAAAAATGTGATTTCTAAGGGCTAAGATGTTAAACAAATCCCCTTTATTAAGTAAAGAAACTAAAGCTTACTCAGTTGGAACCAAAGTCAAGTACTGATTAGAACTAAAATTCCTACGAGTCTCCAATCTAATGAGGGGAAAAAAAATAAGGTGGTGATGACATTCATTGATGACTCCCAATGATGATTTTTTTGGGTCAAATTTTCTTCTTGGGGCCCTTTCCCCAAACAATTAGAGAAGGGAGGGAAAATCAGTTTAATAAAGACCAGACTTCTAGGAGCGCAGGGTCCATACTGCAGCTCTTTTTCTTAATACTGTAGAGGTTCATGTAGCTATTATAACTATCCTTCCTTGGTTTGAACTCTGTTGGTTTAATGGAGTTTTGAAATATATAGTAACTAAATGGATAAAGAAAGGCATCTATATTTCTTCTTATTGTCCAGATAATACCTATTGTGGCTCCTACAATTTTTTTTTCTAATTTGTGCAACAAACATTCCTAGCTTGGTGGAAAAAATATAGCTTCCGAGTGAAGTGAGCTGACCCAGTAGAACACTGTACACAGTAACAACAAAATTATGTGATGATCAATTATGATAGACTTGGCTCTTCTCAGCAATTAATGATCCAAGGTAATTCCAATGGATTTGGGATGGAAAATGCCATTCTCATCCAGAGAGAAAGCTATGGAGATTGAAAAGACTATTTTCACCTTTTTTTGGTTTGCTTTTTCTTTCTTAGAGTTTTCCCCTTTTGTTCTTATTTTTCCCCATGATTAATGAACATATTTAAAATGATTGTGTGTGTATGACATATATCAGATTGCTTACTGTCTTGGGAGAGAGGTTAGGAATGAAGGAAGGAAAAATTTGGAACCCAAACTCTTACAAAAATGAATGTTGAAAACTATCTTTACATGTAACTGGAAAAATAAAATATTGTTGAAAAAATAAGAAAAGGCCAAGAAGTTTGGCAATTTCACCAAGAAGACTGAAACGTAATGTAATGGAGAATCTGTGAAGTATACATTTTCCTATTTTCTTTCATCCTGAAAAAGGACGTGCAACTGTACAAATAACTAGCCGTGGCAGCACTTTTGCCACTACAAGGACTGGTTTTGTATAAAATTTGTTTCTGGATTTGAACTCCTAGGGCCTGGGTTGGAATTCCAATTCTACTACTTGTTATTAGTTTGATTTTGCCCAATAATCTAACCTTTTGGGCCTCTATTTTCTCATTGAAGAAGGGGATACTGGATCTTTTAGGACCCTTCCATCTTGCTCCACCTCTGCCGGCCTCCTTTGCCCCCTCTGTCCAATGCTAGAAGGGGTGAGATTTCGGCTTGCTGACCTGTGATTCTTGCCTTTCCCCTTCCCTCCTGCCGCCCACAGCTTCTCCTCGCTGGCCTAGACTTAATTATGGAAGCATAAGAATGACTGTGCGTATGATGAAATCCTTATCAGATTAACAAGATTGCGGGTTTTCTTGGTGTCTGCTCACTAACCTATATGGTTTGATTCTCCTAGAACATGCTCGTATGTTCCTGACTTAGTAACCACGGAGTGGAACGTAGAAACATTTGCTAAGCGCTTACTGGGGGCCGGACACTGTGCGAAACATTGGGAGTAACAAAGGAAAATTGAGACATTTCTCTCCTCGTATAATTGAGTGAGACAACAAAGACACTCAGGACTCCCAGCTATAGAACCGGCAGATGGGAAGACCCAGGGGTCCTTAGGGCCCAGTGACATGGCAGACAGTGACAGGCAAGGTGTGGTTCTGTTTAATAGAAGAATTGTGGCTGGTGACTCCTTGTTCATCCAAGTCCCGTGGGTGAGAGCCTGTTCTTAACAGGGAGAATTCCAGTAGGATCAGAGCAGGAAGCGCGCCGTGTCCTGGCACTGGCCTGGTTAGGATCTCCTTCCAGTGCCCGGTGGCACTGGGCCGGGCCATGTTTGAAGCTCTTGCCCTTTAAATGACAAACGTTAAAGTTTTCAAATCACTTTGCATGTATTTTCTGAGTTGACCCTCAAAGCAACACTATGAAGTAGGTTCTGCCATCTGAAACTGGCTAAGAGAAGCTTTGCGTGCCAAGCCCTGTGCCAAGCTCTGGAGGTGGGCACCCACCCTCCCGGCTCCCAAAAGAAAGCAGAAGACAGCCCCCCTCTCAGAGGAGCCCACTCCAAATAACTATGTAGAAACGCATTATAAACAAGGATAAAGTGGGGGTCATCTCAGTGGGAAGGACTGGGAAAGGCTTCTTACAGAAGCTGGGGCTGGAAGGAGCCAAAGAAGCGAGGACTCAGAGATGACTTGGGAGAGTGGTTCAAGTGTGAGGGGGGAGTTAGTGAAAAAAGGAGTGATCTCTTTGAGGACTAAATACCAAGGACATCAGTGTCACTGGACCATAAAATACACAAAAAGGAACAAAGTAGAAGCTAAAAAATTAAGAAAAAATCAGGCAAGGCCTTTAAAAAAATTTTCTATTAATCCTAAAGGTGATAGGGGGCCATTAAAGTTAATTGAATAGAGGGTTAGGTCTTTGTTTTATTTTTTAAATTTAAATATTTTTAAATTTTATTTTTAACATTCATTGTTTAAAATTTAGAGTTCCAAATTCTCTCTGTCCCTCCCATCCATTTAGAAAGCAAGCAATATGATATCAATTATACATGAGAAGTCATGTAAAACATATTTCCATATTAGCTATGTTGCCAAAAAAAGGCAAGAAAAATAAAGTGGAAAAGTAAGCTCCATACTGTTCTCAGAATTAATCATTTCTCTCTCTAGAGATGGATAGTGTATTTCGACATGGGTCCTTTAGATTGTCATGTATCACTGTCTTAACTAGAGTAGCTAAGTCTGCTTAATATTTTATTTCCCCAGTTACATGTAAAAACAATTTTTAACATTTGTTTTTAAAAATTTGAGGTCCATGTTCTCTCCCTTTTTCGCTCCCCTCATGAGAAGGCGAGCAATTAAGTATAGATTATCAATAATACAGAAGATACTACCACATTAGCTATGTTGTAAAAGAAAACATAGACCCCACCCCCCCAAAAAAAACCTCAAGAAAAAGGAAGCAAGCAAAAAAAAGTATGCTTCAAATTATATTCAGAGACCTTTACTTTTTTGTCTGAGGATGGATAGCATTTTTCATCATAAGTCCTTCAGAGTTGTCTTGGATCATTGTATTGCTGAGAATAGCAAGGTCATTCACTTTTCGTCTTACAATCATCTTACAGTATTTCTGTTACTTTGTACAGAGTACATTTTGCTTTGCATCGACTCTCGTAAGTCTTTCTAGGTTTAATCTAGAGCATCCCACTCATCATTTCTTATAACATACTGTTCTATTATAATCACATACCACAACTTGTTTAATCAATTGATAAGCATCCTCCCATTTCCCAGCTCCATGCCTCCAAGACAGAATTTCTATGAATATTGCTGTGCACCTTTTCCCTTTTGTTTTCTTTTTGAATACAGACTTAGTGGCACTTTTAGATCAAAGGATATGCATGGTTTAATATTTGTTTGGGCATAAAGAATGGTTGTGCTAAAGAATTGCTCTAAAGAATGGTTGAACCATTTCACAACTCCACCAATAATGCTTAATGTCTCATTTCCCCCCACCCCCTCCAACATTTGTCATTCTGCTTGTTCTGTCTTTATTAGCCAATCCATTTTTGGTGTAAAGTAGCGCCTCAAAATAGTTTCAATGTCATTCCTTCAGTCAGTGATTTAAGGCACTTTCTCTTATGGCTATCGCTAGCTTTAATTACTTCATCTGAAAACCCTTGATCATTTATCAATTGGGGAATGGCTATTATTTTTATCAATTTGACTTAGTTCTCTGTGTTTAAGAAATGAGACCTTTGTCAGAGAAACTTGCTTTAAAATTTTTTTTCAGTTATGATTGCTAAATGTATTTCCTCCCATCCTTTTTCCATCTCTCACCCTCTTTATTCTATTCTTCACCCTGTCCCTCCTCAAAAATGTTTTGATTGTGACTATCCCCAGTCTTTCCTCCCTTCTGTCACTCCCCTCTTCTTCTGTCTCCTTCCCCAACTATTTTCCTGAAAGATAATATAGATTTCTTTACCCAATTGTGTGGGTGTGTTATTCCCTCTTTGAAACAATTATAATAAGAGTAAGGTTCACTTATTCCTGTATCCCAATCTCCCCCATCTCTCCTTGCAATGTATAAGCTTTTTTTTTTTGCCTCTCTTATATAAAATAATTTATCCCATTCTCCCAGTGTTTCCTCTTATCCCTTAATTTTAATTTTTTATATATCATACCTTCATAATTCAGCTCACAACTGTGCTCTTTGTGTGTATGTGTAATATTTATATGTGTATATGCACACACACACATATGTGTGTGTGTGTGTGTGTGTGTTGTGTATACTTCTAACTGCCCTGATAATAAGAAAGTTCTCATGATTTACAAGTATCTTCTTCCCCATGTAGGAATGTAAACAGTTTAACCTTTTTAAACCCCTTATGATTTCCCTTTCCTGTTTAATTTTTTATGCTTCTCTCATGTCTTATATTTGAAAGTCAGATTTTTCTCTCCAGCTCTGATTTTTTTGTCAGAAATACTTGGAAGTCCTCTATTTCATTGACTGTCCATTTCCCATCTTGAAGAATTATCCTCAGTTTTGATGAGTAGGTGACACCTGGTTGCACTCCTAACTCCTTTGCTCTTTGGAATATCATATTCCAAACCCTCCAGTCCTTTAATGTCAAAGCTGCTAAATCTTATGTTATATTGATTGTGGCTCAATGATTGTTTCTTTCTGGCTTCTTGCAGTGTTTTCTCCTTGACCTGAGTGTTCTGGAATTTGATATTTGTAGGATTTGACATTTTCCTTTTCTGTCATATTAGATAACCCAATAGATATGAGGTTGTTTTAATTTTTATTTCTATAACCAATAGTGATTTAGAACATTTTTTCCATGTGACTTGATCATTTTGATTTCTTCTTCTAAAAAATTACCTGTTCATATGCTTTGGTTATCAAATGTTTAGTCAATTGATAAACATTAGTTGACTAAATTGGACAATGATTCATTTTTATAAATTTGATTTGGTTCCCTATATATTTGAGAAATGAGACCTTTATCAGAGAAACTTGCTATCAAAATTTCCCCCCACTTTTTGGTTTTCCTTCTGATTTTGGCCACATTGATTTTATATGTGCAAAATCTTATTAATTTCATATAATCAAAATTGTCCATTTTAATTTCTGTGATCCTCTCTCTTATTTGATTATAAATTCTTATCTTCTCCATAGATCTGAGAGGTAAATTTTTTTCATGCTCCTCCAATTTATTTATAATAGCACACTTTATAACTAAATCATTTATTCATTTTCACCTTATCTTGTCATTTGGCATGAAAAGCTGATCTCTACCTAGTTTCTGCCAGACTGATTTTCAGTTTTCTCAGAAATTTTATCAAAAGGTGAGTTCTTGCCCCAAAGATCTTTGCTTTAGGAAGATTAATTTGGCAGCTGCTTGGAGGATAGTCTGGAGTAAGGGAGACTTGAGGAAGGCTGGGCTGGGAGGATGGTGGCCTCCTTGAAGTAATGGGAAAGGGGAAAAGCTAATGAGTTTGATTTGGGACATGTTGAGTTTAAGATGTCTGTAATATAGTTGGAAATGTCTGAAAGGCTGGAAGGAGCTGGAAGTGGGAAGTTGAGTTAGGGCTGGACATGTAGATCTGAGAGTGATTTGCCAGGACAGGATCATTGAAACCAGAGGAGTGATGAGGTCATGAAATTGTGTAAATTAGGCTTTCTGGAAGGATGAAGTTATTTAGCATTACTTCCCAAATATTCCCATCCTTCTTGCCCAGGAAAATTACATCCATAAATGAGTTTATTTTCATCAGCTTAAGGAAATTGTGAAGGAGGTGACAAGGGCTGAAACAATAATAGTCTGAGCTACAAGGACTGTAAAACAGCACATACCTCCCAGCTTTTTCTAGCTGATGCTGGGCTTGGGGGAGATGAAACTTTTTGCTTCCATTGTCCATGTGCCAGAGTTTCCAGAAAAGTGGGCTTTGAGTTGCATTGGAGATTTTTCCCCCTTGGAAGTGATTTGAGTAAAACCATTGTTCTTTTTCTCTTTTTGACTGAAACAATGCTTTGGCAACTGAAGAAATGCCTGGAACTTTTGGAACTTCAGTCTTTCCCTCAGTTTTCTCACTTCAAGATGTGTCTTTTCTTTCTTTTTTCAAAGTTTGTCTTTTTCTTTATTTTTTTCTTCTCAGTAGTATTTTATTTTTCCAAATATATGTGAAGATAGTTTTCAACATTAATTTTTGTAAGATTTTGTGTTCCAAATTTTTTTCTTCCTCTCTCCCTCACCTTCCCCTCTTCCCAAGCAGCAAGCAGTCTGATACAAGTTATACAAAAGTTTAATTCTTTTAAATGTATTTCCCTATTTGTCATTTCTTTCACAAGACCAAAAGGGAAAATAGCACAACAAAGAAAAAGCAAGCCAATAAAAAAAAAGTAAAAAAAAAAACCTATGTTTTCATCCATTTTCAGTCTTCATAGTTCTCTCTCATCATGCAGATGGTATTTTTTATCCCAAGTTTATTGGAATTGTCTTGGATCACCATATTGCTAAGTCTGTCATACTTCGTTATCACATAATCTTGTCGTTATTGTGTATAATGTTCTCTTGGTTCTGGTTACTTCACTTAGCATCAGTTCATGTAAGTTTCTCCAGCCTTTTCTGAAATCAGTCTGCTCACGTGATATTTCTTTTTAAGATGCAATTTAACTAAATGTAGAAATAAGATACTCCATCTGAATTCTTGGAGACTCAAGTTTTAGGAACTCAGGGAAAAGAAAATGAGAAAGTTGGAAGGTAGGACCAAATGACCCAAACTTTACTCCATGGTCATTCATTTCATTGTTGACCTGTCTAGCATCTAGAATCTCTTTCCAAACTTGATCTTTTCATGGGTTCTATGTCCATATGTTCTGTTCTTTACATATGGAACTATTGGTGTTTTTTATGTTTGTCAAGTCCATAACAAAAAATATCTGGATTGCACCATAAATAGTTCACTTTCTTTGTTCAATTTTTTGGCTACTAGAAAAGGTCACAAAAACTTCCTGACAAAATCCACTATAAATTCATCTTATGCATAGAAGGCTTTCATTGTTACTTAATAAACCTTTTAATCATTTCTTTTTAATCTCCCATCCCCTTTTCCTTATTTCATTGAAGTATTTAAGTATTATTTATTTTCCTACCATGTCTGTGTGTCTCCTTAAACTATCATCACACACAGATAAATTTGCTTCATGCTTTAATAGAAAATCCCAGCCATCCATGGCAGTCAGTTCCTTCCTCTCTTCCTATCACTATTTTTCCTATAGGTGAATCCATGACCTTGTCAATGTAGTTTCTCTTTCTGCCAAATCACAATCTTCACTTTGTTTCTTTTAAAAATTTATTGTTAGTTTTTGACACTTTTATAAGATTTTAATTTCCTTTTTTTCCTCCCGCCTTCTTTTTACCCCTTCATGAGCTGGCAGTCAATCTGATATAGATTATATATGAACAATCATATTAAAGATATTTCCATCTTAGTCATGTTGTAAAAGAAGACTCAGAACAAAAGGGAAAAGCCACAAGATAAAAAAAAGAACAAAAAAACTGAAAATCGTGTGCTTCAATCCACATTCAGATTTCCATAATCCATAGTGTGGACAGCATTTTCCATCATGAGTCTTTTAGAATTGTCTTGGCTTATTGTATTGCTGAGAAGAGCAAAGTCTATCAAAGTTAATCATCCGCACAATGTCGCTGTTACCGTATACAATGTTCTCCTGCTTCTGCTCCCTCGGCTTCAGATCATATAAGTCTGAAATCATTCTGCTCTTCGTTTCTTATGGAATAGCAGTGTTCCATTACATACATTCACATGCCACAATTTGTTCCGCCGTTCCCCGATTGATGGACATCTCCTCAGTCTTTCCTTTCTTATGCTCAGAATTCTTATTCTGATGGATCCCTGGCCACCTTCACTCTACGTGCCCATATTCCAGCTTCTGCCTCCAGCCCTGCCTTCCGGTGCCCATCCGGCCTGTCTTTTTAGCCCAAACCAGTCTCAGGCCACTGTTATTTCTCCTTCCTCCTGCTTTCTACTTTTCTCTGGGGAATGATAATCAAATCAATAATTTCCTGGTATATGCCGATCAATTGTCCTGTGGCTGCTCTTCCTCCAGTGATTTTCCTCACTAACGTACCTTACCCTGGTCACCAATTCCCATGTGTGTTGTCTCTCAGCCCTGGAATTTAAGTTTCCTCCTTTTTTTTTTTTTTTGCTGAGGCAATTGGGGTCACACAGCTAGGAAGTGTTAAGTATCTGAGGCTGGATTTGAACTCAGGTCCTCCTGACTTCAGGGCTGGTGCTCTATCACTGCGCCAGCCAGCTGCCCTGTAAGTTCCTTAAGAGCAGGGACTGTCTTGCTTTTTTCTATTTGTGTTCCCTGTGCTTAGACCAGTACTTCTTCATTCATTCACTTTTGTCCACGGCTCCCATAAACCTTGAACAGAGGATTTACCCAAAAACTGGAAACTTTTTCTAGGTCTTTTAATATTTTGTGGATATCCATGATCCTTCTGCTTATTCATATGTTTTCTTGAAGGTATATTTTACATTTATCCCATACAAATCATTGACGTCATGCTATAACCCATTTATTTCTATTCCTTAAGGGGTTTCTTTCCCTCATTCATTGCCCTTTTTGCCTCTGCATCATCCACAATTTTGGTTCTTTGGAAATCCTGGTATTCCTTGATTTGCAGCCAGAGACTATCGTCAGGAGGATATTAGTGATAAAAAGACATTCACAGTTGTTATGGAGGATGTTATACTTAGAATACGAGACAAAAGGGGATTCCCTGTAAATGGTAGCTCTTTTGGGGAGATAACATGCTCATTTGCAGCAAGCCCCAGAACGTCACGGAGCCTCCTCAAGGAGATCCATGGCTACTCGAAGTAGATCTATCTAGCAGACCACCATCCCTTCCACCATTTCTTCCTGTACAGTAGGATTCCTTCATATTCATATACCTTAACATGGTCAGCCATTCTGCATTTAGTGAAAAATCATGGTTTTGTGTGCAGTGCTCTTTTTCTGTTCTTTGCATATGGAACTATTGGTGTTTTTTATGTTTGTCAAGTCCATAACAAAAAAGAAATTAAATAAAAAACCATCCCCAAAGAACTCTTCCTCATGATGGTACCATTTCTTTTTTTTTTTTTTAATTTTAATAGCTTTTTATTTAGAAGTTATATGCATGGGTAATTTTAGAGCATTGACAATTACCAAACCTTTTGTTCCAATTTTTCCCCTCCTTCCCCCTACTCTTTCCCCTAAATGACAGGATGAGATGGTACCATTTCTATTAACAGTACCACAGTTCTTCAAGTTACCTTGCCAAACAATCAAGAACAGTCACTGACTTGTTCCCCTCTTTTACCCTATAGTAAATGCTTAATAAGTGCTTATTGGATTGTATGGTTCCATCTTGCCTCCCTAATTTTCCTGAGATTCTTCTATTTATTGAAATTTTATTCTTACTTCATGACTTTGTGCAAATGCCATTTCGTGATTATCCCTATCAGGACTGATCCCTACATTTCTATAGTTCACAGAAGTGATACTCTGCCTTTTAATAGAGACTTCTATGTCTGCCTTCCCTTTATAGTCTTCTTGTCCAGTTTTTATTTATTTATTTGTCTTTTTTTGTTTACAGACTTTTACAAGCCTTTTTGTCCAGCTTTATTATTATTATTTAATAGACTATATGATCCATGAGGTCAGATGCTGAGTCCTTTCTTTTTTTTAATATTTTATTTTATTTTATAATAACTTTATATTGACAGAATCCATGCCAGGGTAATTTTTTTATAACTTTATCCTTTGCACTCGCTTCTGTTCCAATTTTTCCCCTCCTTCCCTCCACCCCCTCCCCAGATGGCAAGCAGTCCTATATATGTTAAATATGTTGCAGTATATCCTAGATACAATATATGTGTGCAGAACCGAGCAGTTCTCTTGTTGCACAGGGAGAATTGGATTCAGAAGGTAAAAAACAACTTGGAAAGAAAAACAAAAATGCAAATAGTTCACATTCGTTTCCCAGTGTTCTTTCTTTGGGTGTTGCTGCTTCTGTCCATCATTTATCAATTGAAATTGAGTCTTTGTCGAAGAAGTCCACTTCCATCAGAATACATCCTCATACAATATCGTTGTCGAAGTGTAAAGTGATCTCCTGGTTCTGCTCATTTCACTCAGCATCAGTTCATGTAAGTCTCGCCAGTCCTCTCTGTATTCATCCTGCTGGTCATTCCTTACAGAACAATAATATTCCATAACATTCATATACCACAACTTACCCAGCCATTCTCCAATTGATGGACATCCATTCAATTTCCAGTTTCTAGCCACTACAAACAGGGCTGCCACAAACATTTTGGCACATACAGGTCCCTTTCCCTTCTTTAGTATCTCTTTGGGATATTAGCCCAGTAGTAGCACTGCTGGATCAAAGGGTATGCACAGTTTGATAACTTTTTGGGCATAATTCCAGATTGCTCTCCAGAATGGTTGGATTCGTTCACAGTTTGCTGGGTCCTTTCTAAGTAGCACCTAGTAGTGTTCTACACACAGCAAGCAAATAGTAAATGCATGTTAAATTATATTTTACTACTTCGTAAACTTTTGAGGGGAAGAATTTAGATTTTGTACAATTGTATATACTTCACAATACTTTGTACAGATTGATAAGCCCCCAACGGTATCATATTTTTAGTTAAATTTTTTTAATTAGCAAAAATCTGCCCTTTCTCCCTTTCTTCTTCCCTCCCTCCCCCAATTGAGAGCAAAAGAAAAATCCCCAGTTACAAATCTGTGAGTCACACAAAACAAATATCTGCATTAACCATGCCCCCAAAGCATATGTGTGTGTGTGTAAATGTATTTGCATATACACATATATGTAAAGATGCAGTATATGTGTATACATATGTGTGTGTCTCATTCTGTATTTGGGGGCTTTTCTCTGTTAGAAGGGCTGGGTAACAAGTTTCATCATTAGTTTCCTAGAATTGTCTTACAACATTGTCACTGTATAAATTATTACATTTATCACAACACAATAGAAGGTCATTTCCAGTCGTCCCGGTCTATATCTGGCCACTGGACCCAGATGGCTCTGGAGGAGAAAGTGAGACCCTGCCCTCCCTCACTTAAATCCAGTTTACTTGCCCGTCATGGCATCCCCTTCCTGATGTTGAACAACAACAGGTTATCTGTGGAACGGATCTTGAAGAACAAAGGACAAACAGCAATAACACAACAGCTCAGTGGTGTTCTATCAGATTATATGCTGTAATTTTTTAGCTATTCCGAATTTGATGGGATTGCCCTCGTTCCAATTATTTGCCACCCCATAAAAAGCTATAATTTTTTGCATATCCTTACAATTCATTATGCCTAGGACTAATCCATGCTTTACTAACCCTTCCTCAAATTTCACCTTCTCCTTTCTCCCCTTTCCCTCCTATTTCCCTTCTTTGACCAGTTCAAGTGACAGTAAGGTTCAAGTGTCACCCTTCCCTTTAACCCTTCCTCTTTGGGCAGAGTTTTGTTTGTATTATCCATTAGATAAGATAATATTCCTGTATCTTCCTTTCTCCCTAAATTCCCACCTCCATATTCTTTTTCTCCTTTTCCCCCCAAGACATAACAGAATTAGACCTTTTGTCTAATCAGACTTCCTCTGTGAATTTTAATCATGATACCATTCAGAGGGGACACATGCATCCTCTGCCCACATTTGAATGTGAGCATTTTATCCTTGTTCAAACACCTGTGATGGTTCATTATTTTTATCTTTTTATGTTTCTCTTAACTCCTGTGTTTTAACTGTAGAGTTTTTAAGCTGTTCTGATATTTTCCTTAGGAGTGCTTAGAAGTCCTCAGTTCATAAAAGGTCCATTTTTTTTTCCCTTTTTGGAATATACTCAATTTTTCTCCGTAAATTGTTTTTGGCTGTAACTCCATATCCTTTGCCTTCTGAAACATTATATGTTTCTTTGTATTTTTGTTGTTCAGTCATTTCAAGTTGTGTCTGACTCTTTGTAATCCCACTTGGGGTTTTCTTGGCACTTATACTGGAGTGGTTTGCCATTGCCTTCTCTGGCTCATTTTACAAATGAGGAAATTGAGACTAATAGAATGAAGAGACTTGCTCAGGATCACACAGATTTGAACTCACAAAGATGAATGAGCTTTCCTGAGTCCAGACCCAGTGTTCTATCCACTGCATCATCTAACTTCCCCGTCCTTTATGGTGGCAATGGCTAAAATCATCTATGATCCCAACTGTGGCTACTTAGTATTTGAATTTTTTTTGCTTTTGACTGCTTACTGTAATTTTTCTTTGATCTTGAAGCTCCAGATTTTGGCTATAATATTCCTAGAGTTTTTATTTGGGGATTTCTTTTAGGAGGTAAGCAGTGGGTTATTTCTGATTTCCCTTTAGCCTCTCTTCTACTTTTAAAAAAAAGATTTCTTGATATATAATGTCTGGCCCTTGTTTTGGTCATGGCTTTCATGTAATCTGATGACACATTTCTTTGAGAGCAGGAACTGCCTTTCGCCTTTTTTTTTGCATCCCTAACTCTTAGCAAAGTATCTGGCATATAGCAGGCTCTTACATGTTTATTGATGATTTATTGACTTAATCTGTTTTCCAAATATGCATGAAATGCCTTGTATTTTTCTTCCCTTTTTTTAGCCTTTTAACTTTTTTTTTGGCTGTTGTCTGATGGAGTCATTGGTTCTCTTTAGTCCATTCTAATTTTCAAGGGGTTTATTGCTTGAGAAAGATTTTGTACCTCTTGGGACAAGCTGATAATTCCCTTTCCAATTTTTTCTTCTGTAACTAATTTGTTTTCCAGTTTTTTCTCTAGTGCTTTCATTTCTTTCATAAAAACATTTTTAACTATAAAAAACACCCTTATCTCCATCTTTTTTCAAGAATTCTAGGTGAATTTGTGTCCAGGTTTTGTTTTTCTCAGAGACGGAAGCTTTGCTTATAGATGTTTTGAAATAATGATTCTTTTTGGGTTTTTCTTGAGCATTCTTCTCACCATAATAACTTTAAAAGTTGGGATCCATTTTTTGTTTGCTTATTCTTTTAGCTGATTTTCTGTCTTCATACTCGATGTTTGAGTTAGGCTCTGTGCATTTCTGATGGGAAGGTCTGGATTGGTCCTGTTGCTGCTTTCTTGGGATATCCAATATTATGTTTTTTTTTAAGACAGCTCAGCAACAATGAGATGATTCAGACCAGTTCCAATGGTCTTGTGATGAAGAGAGCCATCTACAACCAGAGAGAGGACTGTGGGAACTGAGTGTGGATCACAACATAGCATTTTCACTCTTTTTGTTGTTGTTTGCTTGCATTTTATTTTTTCTCATTTTTTTTCCCATTTGACTTGATTTTTCTTGTGCAGCAAGAGAATTGTATAAATATGTGTGCATATATTGGATTTAACATATTTCTACCATGTTTAACATATTAACTAGTTGCTATCTGGGGGAGGGAGTGAGGAAAGGGGGGAAAATTGGAACACAAGGTTCTACAAGGGTTAATGTTGAAGAATTATCCATGCATGTGTTTTGAAAAATAAAAAGCTTTAATTAAAAAAAAAAGACAACTCAGGAAGAGGAAAAGCTGGTGACCCGTAAGCTTACATTGCTCCCAAGGTAGTCTAAACCAGGGCAAAGGCAGTGGTCTGAACGCTGCAAATTTCCCATCTTGGTTTGGGAATGAGTAATGGTAGATGCTACCAGACAGCCTGCTGGAAAACTCTGCTGGTCCAGAGGGACAGAAATACGGGTTTGCCTTTGGCCTAGAATTCCTAGCCCGATTATTCCTAATCAGACTTCAGACTGGACTTGAAGCCGGAGCAAGCTACAGCTGTGCTGTCAGCATCACACCTGCTGCCACTTCGGAGCTTCCTCCCTACCCAGAACTCCAGGATTTCCCACCCTCCTCTTCTTGCCACTTCCAGACCGAGGTTTGCTCTCGTGCTGCCCAGGATCTGTGCCTTGGAGCTGCCAGCTGACCCTGAACCCCTCTTTCATGGGCTACATTTGTTTCTTCAGTCCTACAGAGTTACGTGTGAAGAAAAGTCACTGGGGTCATGCTCGGGCACAGAGCAACTGCTCCTTAGTCCGCTTGTCTCTTGTTCCCAGGGAGGTTCAGTTTCTTGTGTTTGGAAAGGCGCTCACACCTTTGGGGCAGGAGAAGGTAAAAATGTAATTTTGTAGGTGGTTTGTAGAAAAGCGGGGAAGACGCCAGGAGCAAAAAAGGCACCTCAGGAAGCCAGGTGTTGTCCACCCATCGCTTGAGCCTTTGGGAACTCTACAGCCTTGATCATTTCTCCATCTGGGTCTCTATTACCTGCACTGGATTTATAGGGTCCCCAGGAAGGGAATCACACCAGACTCCCTTGCTCTTCAATCTTCTGGAGACTGCATAGTGGTAGAGATGGAGATGGGAATGGCGTTTCCTAGCAGTGGAACATCTCATCCTTCCCATTGCTCCTCTGGAAAACCCAAAGGGAAGCCCTAGTCAGCTCCAGAACCTTACCTGGGGGGAAGGGGATTAGAACCTTGCTATTCATCAGACCCCTGGACAGGGGCGGACAGATGGGATTTTTAAGGTAAACTAAGGGATTGTGGGACTAGTGTCATCTGTAGGTGCCGTTTCAAAGAGTGACTTCACTCTGGACTGACAGCCATTTGATTTGATGCCCCTTGCTTCTTGGCCCAATTCTCACAGATCCCAGAGAAGACTTTGCCAAATACTTTGAAGTTTGCAATATGATTGGCTAAAAATCTGACTTCTGTTCTTAGAAACTCAAATCAGCATGAATTTGAGCCCCTCCAGACTTTGTAGAGTTAAGAATATGCAGAGATCATGAATAGATTTAAAACATGGAGGGAAAAGAATAAAATACTGAGCCGGGGCCCTTCAAGGAGCTTATACTTTAGTTGGGGAGGCACAATGTGGTGGGGTATGGGAAAAAGGAAGGTAACTAAGGGGAAGTGCTTTGCAAACTTTAATGCAGTATGTGAATAGTATTGTTATTTTTAAAAATAACATTGTATTAAGTACAAAGTGAGAAAATTAAATGACTTTCTAAATTGAATCTACTTTCTAAGTAGAATGGAGGGAGTGATCAAGGGTAAGGAAGAGAAAGTTTGGGTAAAGTACTTAAACATCTTAGCATGTTCAAAACTGTGCTGATGCTGTGAGGACATGAACAGAAAAGTAAGTAAATAAAACGGGCTTCTTTTGGATTAGCCCGAATTTTTTCCAGGGTGATGAGGAGAATCTTTCTTTTTTTTTTAATTTTTAAATAACTTTTTATTGACAGAACCCATGCCAGGGTAATTTTTTACAGCATTATCCCTTGCACTCACTTCTGTTTTGATTTTTCCCTCCCTCCCTCCACCCCCTCCCCCAGATGGCAAGCAGTCCTTTACATGTTGAATAGGTTACAGTATATCCTAGATACAGTATATGTGTGCAGGACCGAACAGTGAGGAGAATCTTTCTATACAAAACAGACATCCATGGGAGGTAGAGCATGAACAACATGCATTTATTTTATCTCTCTCCTGGAGAGCCTTGCCCCAAATCCTTCTACTGTCTTTCTCTAGCAACCTGCTTTGCTCAGTGTTCTGGTGGAAGTCTTTAAGTTTGTAAATCCATCCCAAATTAAGTCATCCAGAGCAGAGGTTTGGTTGGAGTTAGTGTTACAAAGGTAGATGATTGCCTGAACAGTTGCAGGTGGCCTGAAACCAGTTTTTCACCAGGATCTTTTGTCAGTATTCACTAATTCACAGAAATAATATTGCTATATATCTGCACAAAGTGGATTTTCTGGTGTTTGGTATTTTTTGTTTTTGTTTTTAATTCATCAGATCCAAAGATGTGTAAGTAAATACACAATGTGCCTTGTGCTAATAAATGCTTTAAAAAGTAACTCAGCATTTGGTAATAATTTCTTTTTCTCCTCCTGCCATTTCTGACAATCAGAATTTAAGTGTCTTGGCGTTGGCTTCTAGGAGGTCTGTGAGGAATGTGATTTGAACCCAGAATCAGCCAGTTTGGCGGGGAGGGAGTCACCTAATTTTGAAAGTCTTTGTGATATCATCCATGCCTCAGAAGAAAAAAATAATTTTAATGTTTTCTTGGCAATTAAAGTGCCTCTCTTTGAGGAGAATTTTATGATGCTACTTTCATGAGTTCTATTTAGAATCTCACGGTCACTAACATTTGTTAAATTGGTCTGACTTCATTATTTCTGAGTGCCAAAAAAATCTAGCTTTTATTAAGCCCTTTTGGGAAAGCCACACTTTGATCTATTGCATGTGACATTTCCATTTAGTGTATAACTAGAGGCAGGTCACGGACATTATTCTTAATAGCTCCTTAACCCTTGTTTCCTCCTTGTTTCATATCTCAGAATATGAAAGAACACCTCTGAGCAGAGGTGGAACAAAATTGCAGGCACTTCCCAATGTAGCTTTGGGATTATATGGCTGCTACAGACAGAGGACTTGCTCTCTGGCACATCAAACCCTAGAGCACCTCTCACCACATGTTTCCTTGAGGGGATGAAAATTTATATTCCATCCAAGCCTTCTCGGTCATTTCAGGGTCTCCATCCCCTGTCCAAATCTTGTTTCAGTCAGCTTCGTAATTTCTGATTTGGGCATTATGTTTGTCTTTAGCACCTTTGGCAATTCATCAATTTCCCTCAATTCAACAAAATAAACTTTTCTTTGAGCAAACTGCTGTCCTAAGCACAAAGGACATGAACATGAATAGATCCCGTGACAGTCATAGAAGAGGATTACAGACAGAGGGCTAGTTAGAAAGTGTCCAATAAATACATTGTCGGTAGAACTATAAATTGGCCTAATTGTTCCACCTAGAAAACAGTTTGGAATTTTGGCTAAGAAATTGGTTTTCTCCTTTTTTATTCCTTCTTATAAAGTATGGCTCTTGAGGAGGGGAAGAGGGAAGATGAAAAGGAGATACTGGAAAATGTAGGTATTATAAAAATAAGAGTTATGAATAAATTTTATTTTTTAAAAAAGAAATATCTAGTCACTTCCCTAAAATATAACAGATTTAATAGAATTAAATTGTAAAGCTTCTACCCCATTCTTTTTTTTGGAGGGGGAGTTCCATTTTGAGATAGTTCTTGCTATCTCTTTCCTTCTCTACAACCATACATTAGAGAAGCCAACATTTGACACGTGTGTGTGTGTGTGTGTGTATAAATCATATAATACATACTTCTCTAAAAGTGGATAGCATCTTCCTTCATAGATCCTGTGTAGTTGATCTGAATATTAATATTATTCATAATAGTTTGATCATTCACCAATATTAGAATAGTATTGTTGTTACTGTATACAATATTCTGGTTTTTCTCATTTCACTCTGCATCATTTCATGCAAGTCTTTCTAGGTTTTTCAAAAATCAATCTGCTCATTTCAATAGATTTGTGATGGAAAGGGTCATCTGCATCCAAGGAGAGAAATAGGGAGACTGAATGTGGATTAAATCATAGTATTTTCACCTTTTTGTTGTTGTTTGTTTGCTTGGTTTTAAATAAAATCAAACCACTCACCATTTCTTACACCACAGTAGTATATCATCACAATCATAAGCCACAATTTATTTAGCCATTCCCCAACTGATGGACATGCTCTCAATTTATAGTTCTTTGCCACCCCAAAAAGAATTCCTGTAAAATACTTTAGAACATA
Source organism: Antechinus flavipes (assembly GCF_016432865.1). Taxonomy (NCBI): domain Eukaryota; kingdom Metazoa; phylum Chordata; class Mammalia; order Dasyuromorphia; family Dasyuridae; genus Antechinus; species Antechinus flavipes. The sequence goes on along the minus strand of NC_067401.1, from coordinate 27,895,185 downwards.
TAAGTCCTTTTTCTTTTCCATTGATCACTTTGGGAAATAAATCTAATAGTGGTATTGCTGGGTAAATGGGCATATACTGTTTTATAACTCTTTGGACTTAATGCCATATTGTTGTCCAAAATGATTAGATCAGTTCATAGTTCTATCAACAGTGAATTAGTGTCCCAATTTTTACATATCCCCTCCAACATTTGTCATTTCCCCTTCTATCATTTAGCCAATCTGATATATGCGATAGTATCTTAAAGTTGTTTTAATTTGTATTTCTCTAATTAATAATGATTTAGAGAAGTTTTTCATATGTCTATATTTACTCATCTTTCTCTTACTTCCATTCAGGTCTATTTTGTATGAGATAATTTGCTCCATTTTACCTCTACCTACTAAATTTTATTTTTTAATATCATCCCATCATAATCAACTCAACTCTAAGCCTTCTGTCTAGATAAACTTTTTCAAACTATCCTAGTAATGACAATATTCTTAAAAGTTACAAATATCCTTTTCCCATTAAACCTTTTTTAATAGCTTAATCTTATTAAATCCCCTATAATTAGTCTTTCTTATAGTCTGATTCTTGTCAAATTTTCTATTTAGTTCTGGTCTTTTCCTCAATATCTGAAAGTCTAGTTAATTAAATATCCATATTTTTACTTGCAAGATTACACCAATGTTATTCTTGGTTGCTCTTTGGAATATTTCATGCCCTTTGGTGCTTTATTGTAGGAGCTGCTATAAATCTTATACTGACTGTAACTCCACAATATTTTAATTGTTTCTTTCTGATTGAAATATTTTCTCCTTCACCTGGGAACTTTAAAACTTAGCTAAACATTCCTGGGAGAGTTTTCATTTTGGAATCTCTCTCAGATAGTGATAGGTAGATTTTTTTTCAGTTTCTATTTTACCCTCTAGTTCTAAAATTTCAGGGAAATTTTCCATTTTCCTTAATAGTTTTTTAAAGTATCTAGACTCCCTTTTTTTGGTGATAACTTTCAGTTATTCCAACAATTCTTATATTATCTTTCTTTGATCTCTTTTCTAGGTCAGTTGTTTTTTTAAAGAGATATTTCATGTTCTATTTTTTTTTCATTCTTTTGAGAGATGTGTGTGTGTGTGTGTGTGTGTGTGTTATTGTTGTATGAAGTCATTAAATTCTCCTTGCCAAATTCTAATTATTAAGGAGTTATTTTCTTTGACAAGTTTTCATCATTTTTTTTTTAACAATTCTTCTCCCTCTTTCTTACAAAAAACAGCCTAAAAACTTGATATTTTAGAGGGGGTAGCAGTTGAATAAAATATTGGACTGTATACTTGGAGATTTCAGTTTTTCCTCATAGAATTAAAACTGAGGAACAAAGATTAATTTTATCATTCATCTTGTGTCACTAGCTTGACATTAAATTTTAACATGACATTAGAATAGTTGGATATGTTGGTTGGAGGCTAACTGTTTTGGTCTTTGGTTTAAAAATGTAAGATTCAGAGCCTTCAGCATTTTCATAGAATCTTAGAATATCTGAGTTGAAAGGAACCTCAGAGGCCAACCTGTCCCTGAAAAAAGCATCTCCTTTACAATATAGCTAACAAGTGATCATCTGGCCTTTGGTTAAAAACCCCAGATGAAAATTTAAAAGAAAAACCTCAGCCCAAAAAAGAAAGAGAAGATACCTCCCTCATCAGTGAAATATGACATATAATGTCAGGTTTTTTCTTCATATGTTGATTAGTTTTAATGATTTTCTTCATTTTGTTTGTCTTTTTAAAAAATTTCTTTGTCATAAAGGACGGAATTCTGTGAGGGATAAAAGGGGAGGATCACAGTGGGGAATCTAGGTGAGGTGAAAACAAAAGATATCGATACATTTTTTAAAAGACTTCAGATGAGAGGAAAAGCACTGAGGCAGTCTGTTCCATTTTTTAGTACCTCTGATAACTAGGAAGTTTGTCTTTAAAAAGTCTAAATTTCCCTTTTTAGCTTCCACCTTGTACCTACTTGTGCCTCCTGAAGCAAAGATTCCTCTGGCAACGTAAAAGCTCTTCAAATATTTGAAGTCGGGTATCGTCCTTCTTAGGGCACCCAGGGAGTGCCATAGTGCCAGAGTCCGCTCAATTCCCGCCTCAGACTCTTACTAGCTGGCTGATCCCGAGCAAGTCCCGTAATCCTGTTTGCCTCAGTTTGCTCCAATATAAAATGATCAGGTGAAGGAAACGGCAAACTCCTCCAAGCTCTTTGTTAAGAAAACCCCTGCTCTCCTCTTCAGTCCTCCAGCTCATCTTCCTATTGCTCTCCAGTTTGTTAAAGTCCTTCCCCAAATGGACCAGACCCAACTATAGCACAATCATTATTTCTAATAATGTGAGGGACGCAGCCTACATAGAAAACCCCTGAGAATCAGCAGATCACTGAAACAAGATAATGGCTTCTCTGATTTGGAAGTACCAGAGCTTTCAGAGCTGGGAAGAACCTCAGAAACGTCGTTTTAGAATCATGGGTCCCCGCTGCCACGTAACCCGGCCCATCCCTGGAAGGAATTTTCCTGTGACGTCCGGGTCCTCATCCAGGAAGGGGAATCCCAGCGCTCCAGAGGCAGATGGTTCTGATGGCTAGGAGGTGCTGGAATCAAGCCTTCCTGCTGATTGATCTTTCTGCCCTCGCTCCTGATTCCTCGGTCAAACCGGTCAGAACAAGTCCTCCCCTTTCTTCCACATGACAACCTTTTAGTGAATGGGGGGGGCAGTTATGTCCCCTGAATCCTTTCCTCCCCAGGTGACACCCCCCCCCCGGACCCTTCAAGCTCTCCTCACATGGCCTAAGACTCAAGACCCTCCACCCTTCTGGTAGCCTTTCTCAAGCAGCTTTCCAGTGTTCTTAAAGTCTCCCTTCCTACATTTTCAGTCTTTTTAATCTTCCCCTCACACACTCTGCAGTTCGGTTACACCAGCCGGTCCCTTGAACAAGCTTTTTCATCTCCTTTTTCCTTATTTGGCTTGGCTGACCCTCAGCCCTGAGATTCTTGCCTCCCTCTTGCAGACTGCTTGGTTTTCCTGGCTTCTTTCCAGACTCGGTCTGAGTCGCACTGTCTTGGTTCCCCCAGCTGTTGGTACTTTCCCCCTCTGGATTTATCTTCCAGCTGCTCTGCTTTTATGCTGCAGATACCTAGTTATTTGCACATTGTCTCCCCCGTTAGAATTCGAGCTCCCTGAACTACATGTCACCTGTGAATCTGGAGACAATACCAGCTCTGTTTTTATCTCAGTGATTGATAAAAACGTTAACCCCTGAAGGTCAAAGCCAGCTCCCTCACACAGTTCTCAGGAGACCTCTTGCTAGGTGACAGTGAACCATGAACAGCTGTTCATAGCTGAGCGGCGCCCAGTATCACCTGACTGTTCACATCACTTTGTATCTAGCCATTCAGAAACTTTCAGATCCTTCTAATTGTATTAGCCCAGATCTCTAGCAGGAGATGTTTTATCACATGCTTTGCTAAAACCTGTCTAAATTATATCTACAACTCCTTCATCTATGAGCTTAATAACTGCTAAAAAAAAAAAAAAGATGAATCTTGCGTGATCTGACCTTGATATAGCAAAGCTTTTTATTATCACCACTTCCTTTGCTAATTCCCAGGTATCAAAGTCAGGCTCAATGGCCTGTAGTTTACAGATTCTGTTCTCTTCCTTTGAAAAAAATTCTGGGCAACACAGCTCAGCCTGCTTATTTCACAATGAAAAGCCAAAGAAAAAGGCAGTATGGGATGGTCAGTTTGCTGTATTTGAAGGCTCAGGATTTTAGGGGGGTTAACTGCCGTCCTCTGAGTAGTAAGTACACAAGTCACGGGGGCTTCTCCTGAAACTTCTTGATTTTGTGATTGGTTCAGAGCTGGGGAGCAGATTGGACTCTCCCCAAACTCTTCAAACTCCATTGCCTTGACATCAAAGGGAATTTATGCCCCAGCTTCCCCCATTATCATCTTCCTTGCTAACTCAGAAAAAAACCTACTATTTAAATACCCAAATTGCCCTGGAAAAAAGGAAAGAAAAATAGGAGAAGGTTAGAATGAAGCCGAGGGCAAGACCAACAGATGTGTCATTTCCCGGGTCCTTGGAGAAGTTCACGGCAATTCCCTTCTTTTGCTTCTTCTCTAGAAGAGCTTCTGGGGTACCATCATTGTTCCGCTTTGCACTCCAGGAATGTGGGCACTGGGCATTCATGATCGCCAAATGCCAGGAGGAAACGGTTCAATATTCAGGGGAGTGAGAAGCAAGGGGATGGGTGAGGAGGCTCACAGCAGTCCCAGAGAGAGGTAGGGATAGTCTGAATTAGTGATGGCTACAAGAGTAGAGAGAAAGGAGATGGAGAGGAAAGGTATTGTGGAGTTTGGAACCAATTAAGATTTGTGACAAGTTGGGTATATGGGATAAAGAAAAACAAGTGATTTGGAGTAATGCTGGAACGTGGCTCTTTCCAACAGTGAGATAATTCAGGCCAGTTCCAATGGTCTTGTGATGAAGAGAGCCATCTATACCCAGAGAGAAGACTGTGGGGACTGAGAGTGGACCATAATATAGCTTTTTCACTCTTTTTGTTGTCATTTGCTTGAATTCTATTTTCTTTCTCTCTTTTTTTTTTTTAACTTTTTGATCTGGTTTTTCTTGTGCAGCAAGATAATGATACAAACATGGATGCCTATATTGGATTTAATATATATATATTTTTACCATGTTTAATATATATTGGACTACTTGACATTAGGGGAGAGTGTGGGGATAAGGAGGGGAAAATTGGAACACAAGGTTTTGCAAGGGTCAATGTTGAAAATTTATCCTTGCTTATGTTTTGAAAATTAAAAAAAAAACTTCAATAAAAAATAAATTTAAATAAGATTCATGCCAGAGTGGGGAAAAAACCGGGTGCCTGGAAACATGGCAGTGTCCTCAACAGGAATGGGGGGAATTTGGAAAAGGAATGGGTTGAATGGAAACAACTGAGTTCCATTTTGTACATTTTCATGTTGTTTGAAATGTGCACTAGACAGTTAGTTATGTGGGCTGGGATAGGCCAGAGATGTGGGGTGCGGGCCAGGATCTAGAGATCTGTGAATCATTGGTCTGGGGATGATATTTGATCTGTGGGTGCTAATGGAGTCACAAGTGAAAGGGAAAAAAGGGCCCAGGGCCGAGCTTTGAGGTCCATTCACTGCAAAGGGTGTTTTATGGAAGGTGATCCAGCAAAGGAGACGAAGAGGGAACCAAGCCAGGTTTAGTTCAGACAAGAGGAAGCTAAGAGATCAAGAGGAGGGAGAAGAGACTTTGGATTTGGAACATAGGAGCTCATCAGTGATTTAGAAAAGAGCCGTTTCAATTGAATAGGGAATCAAGGATGGAAAAAGATTAACCTGAGAACCCAGAAGAATGGAAGAAGGAAGGGAAGACCCTCGCTAGGAAGGAGCCAGGAGAGACCTCCGGGGGTCTCCAAGCCAACCCCCTCATTTCCCAGGTGCTGACCCTGAGGCCGGGGACAGTCCCATAGCGAGGACATTTACAGCTGGGGTCTGAAACCAGGCCCTCAGCTTCTAGAGCCGGGCTCGGCCGCTCCCCCATTTGTCCTCCTTCCACCGTTATTTTGGAAAGGGTGCGTAAGGTAACTGCAGGCCCGAGAGGTCTCAGAGGGCGGGGAGTCTGGGGGTGGGCAGGAGCTGGTTTGGCTTCGGTACTGACCCGCCAGGGGAAGTTGGGGGAAAGTGTCAGGGGCACAGGCGGTGCTAGCGAGAAGCCAAGGCTGGCCATGGGGGGCAGGGATACAAACCGTCCTTCGGGGGCTGGTCATTAGCCACAGCTCGGAGACCTCTGTTCCAGGAGAGGGTATGTTCGTCGCAGGGTGTCCTAGTGTCGCACATCACACAAGTGGGAAGGGGGCGAGCCCTGCGTTTGGGCGGAGGGTCTGATTCCAGGCTCTGATTTTTGTCTCTGCCGAGGCCATCCTTGAGACAGTTAATGGAAATTCTGAATATTATCAGTTACATGAAGAGCTTCAGAGGGTGCTTTCTCTCTGCTCATATTAATCAGAAGAAACTTCCTGTTTAGGGCTCTGAGCTCATCGTGATAAGTCCCTGATTAATCATTAGAGGCGTCATTGTGTGTGTATAATTCCCTGTTCAGTTGTGTGTGTGTGTGTGTGTGTGTGTGTGTGTGTGTGTGTGCAGGGTGTGCTTCTTGTGCAAAAGCGTCCCTGCCCAGGGAAGAAAAAGCTTTTAGAAACACAAGAGAGCCTCATTTCCCGTAATGTCGTTTTTTGACCTTTTCTTCCAGGAAATACTTGCTACGTTGTCTTTTTTTGGGACACATCCTTGAAGATAAACACTTTGCATAATTTTTGGTTCATGGTAGAATGTAACGGAGGGGGAGGGTTTTCCCCGTGGACACTTTCCCCCCTTTGCGTATGGGTTGATTAGGTGGCCACTGGGGCTCCTTCCAGCTTTCAGATTCTGTGAACCTCCTCCGGTTTACAGGCTCATAGACCTAGAGCTGGAAGAGGCCTTGGAGACCATCTAGTCCTGTGAACTTAAAATATATGTATTTTGATAACTGTTTCAACATCTTTGGCTTCCTTATTATAATCCTGTTTATTTTATTTTATGTATTTAAAAATGTTATTCTGGGAAGAGGTCCATAGGGTTCTCCAGACTGTGCCAAAAGGGGTCCATTGCATATGCATACACACACACACAAGGGGAGAGAGACAGAGACAGAGAGAGACAAAGAGAGAAAAGAGAGAGACAGAGAAAGACAGAGAGAGACAGAGAGAAAGAGACACAGAGAGACAGACAGAGGGGGGGGAGGAAAGGAGAACCTTCCAATCTAGCCAATTATCTCACTTAATGATAAGAAAAGTGAGACCCAGACAGTTGGGGAATTTGATAAAAATAACATAGTGAGTGGCAGGGCTGCAATTTGAACCCAAGTCTTCAGAGTGTCCGTGTTTTTTCCCACTGCCTCCAGGCTGTTTTTTCCTTCCTCCCTATTTCTTCCTCTCTCTCTTTCTTCCTCTCCTTTCCTTCTTCCTTCATCCCTCTTCCATTTCCCTCTTTTTCCTTTCTCCTTTTTCTCCTTCCTTCTCTCCCCCTTTCCTTTTCTTTTCTCTTTCCCTCTTCCTTTCCTCCCCTCTTCCTTATTTCCCCTTCTCTCCTTTCCTCCCTTTCCACCTCCTCCCCTTCCTTTTTTCCTGCTACCCATTGTCCCCTGCTGCTAGGAGCATTTCCTAAAGCTGTAGTAAGTACCCTGGGTTGATGAGCAGCCCCTGAACCAGCTTTCCTTCTTAAGGTTAAAGGCTTCCTTCCCAGCTCCAGATCCCGGGTGAGCAGTGCCCTTCCTAGCCTTCCCTGGGCCTTCCAGCACTTCCAGGATAACTATCCCTTAAGCAGATGTTGTCAGACATGTGCAGACAGAGTCGTCCTAATTCAGTCTAATTATTAAAATTCTTGGCAGGCGCACTGCATGAATCACCTCCCCCCAAAATTACATTAAAGTTAATGTTACAAGTCTGACTTCAGCCCACAAAATCGAGGAAACATGGAGTTTTATGTCTGCAAATGTGGCCAGACTCAAAGATCTTAACTCCTGCTTCACCTCGGGCTGGGTGGATTAATGGCCAGCCGAGGGTTGTATAGGGAGGTCCTACATTCTTGATTCTTTGATACTCATGGGGCTTCATTTGCTGTAAATTTATCGGATAACTATTTTCCCCTTAAAAAGTGCTGCTCCCCTCCCAGTTCCCAACCCCCAGATTAAAGCAAGTTGCAGAATGGATGCAAAGGGCCCCAGTTTTGGCTCCTGAAGACCCGATTCTGGGGATTATGTCCAATGAACTTTGACCCGGAGGAGGGATAAGAAATGCCCCTCAGCCAAACAGTTTTTGCCACTGATTTTTTCCTAATAAGTTTGTTGCTGTATTAGCCATTGCCTCCTTTGGTGGGGGGGAGGGCTCTCACAGGGACTTTCGGCATCCTCCAGAGCCAGACTCCAGATTCTGTTAGCTCTGATATTTAATCATTTTTTTGTTTAATCATTTTCTAAAGAGATATGACTGCTGCTGGGGAAACATCGCTCTTTACCACTGCCTAAAAGCTAAATTACATTTGCATTTGGTTGTGACTCTAGGTGCACTTGCCTTCTGAGCAGAAGAGAGAGAACGGACCCATGTGGCCAAAGGCCCAGAGATTTGGGTTGTGCCCGAGTGGTGGCGTTGGGTTCCAGGGTCAAGCCCGGCTCTAAAGCTGGCGTAATGACCCTGAAAATATTTTCGGCTCCTAGCCGCAGAAACCCGTGCTCCCATCACTAGGCCATATATTAAAGAACGAGTTGAGAAAGAAGCTTGCAGAGTCTAACTCACAGATTAAAACCAGTCAGACGCTTCAAACCCCGTGGATTGCTTCTGACCCCTCACTGAGGTTTTGAGATTAGTTCAGCAGAATGTTCTGAATTCTTGAAAGGATTATTGCCATGTGGGGGGGTGGGGAGGGCAAGGAAGTCCAAGCAACAAATTTTCTTTGTATTCCTTTTTAGGCATATACGTCTGAGTGATTTTTTGGCCTCCCTGCTCAGTATTAACCTTTAATTCCAGTCCCAGTTGTTAGAAGTTTTTAGAATTAATACCATTCGTTTTTCCCCCTTAAAGCTGTAACATCATTTGGAACCACACAGTTTCACTGCCTTCTTCCTCCCCCAGCCATTCAGTCCATACTTAAGCAAAGTCAGAACCCCAGGAGGAAACAAATGCAAACATTTTCACCCAACTGATGCCCCAGTTCTCCCCCACACAGATCCCATCCGCCCGGGTCACCCAGGGAGGTACCTTCATAGCAGAAAAAGAAATAGGGCTTTCCTCAGGAAGAACAATATGGAGGATAACTCACACGTCTGGATCTATATGTCTCTGCTTGGGTGGAAATGTGTCTGTATGTATACATCTATGTGTGTGTATATGTGATAGCTATATATATACATGTATGTATGAATACACACACACATGTGTGTATTTTATATACATACATACATATATACGCACACTCACATGTAAATATTACTCCCCTTCAGACGTAGGTGAAGAGACTTGTTTGTGCTCGGAAGGTAATCTGGTATCAGGGAAAGAGCGCCAGTTTGGGAATCCACGGACCTGGCTTGAATCTGTCCTCGGATTCCTTGTATCCTTGGACCCTCCCTCCAGATTCCTCATGTAAAAGTCTCTTCCAGTTCTGGATTCTATGCTCTAATGAAATCTTGATAAATCTAAGTTCAGCATTTTTTCCGTATTCCATCACTGAACTTCTAATATTTCTTTTATCTTTTTTTTAAAGGCAAAGACTCTGATATTTGGTATCAAGTCTATCATATCCTCTGGAAATTCAATAAATGTTAAGAAATAGCTTGATTTATTTTTATTTTTTTCTTTATTTTTATTACAGTTTTTTTATTTTCAAAACATACGTGTGGATAATTTTTCAACTTTGATCCTTGGGAAACCTTGTGTTCCAAATTTTCCCTCCCCTAGATGGCAAGTAATCTAATATATAATAACTTAATTTCTTAATGAACTTTTATTTCTCCATCTAAAAAAGTATAAAATTATGCTTTCCTGATATAACACATGGAGGACTTCCAACTACATGTTGCCAAACAAGTCTTGATAATATTAAATAGGATGATTCATTTAAGGTTTGGCCAAGTAATATATAGTTTTGAATAGACCTTTGAGACCCCCACTCCCAGCCCCCTCAGAGCTAGAAATCATGTGAGAGGTTACTTACCCTGTTTAATTTTCCTGCACGTCTCTTCTTAGTAATGGAAGAGCAGGCAAGATAGAACTTTTTTGCACTGAATTTGAATGATTGCTTTTTTTCTCCTGATTGGCTGGATAACCTTCGAAAATGCTTTCTCTCTATATTTTTACCGATATTTTTTGTTTTCCAGCCTACCCTCCCTCCACACTCCCATGTGGCTATTACTTATTAAAAAAAAAAAAAAGGCAGTTCAACAAGTATAGTCAGAATAGCAAAAAAATCTGACCTATGCAATGTTCCACACCCTTGCTCCTCTACCATTGCAAAGAAGCAAGGGTGGGAGCTTAAAAGATACCTTTAAAAAATGTTCTTTTGTTGATATATTTTATTTTAAAATAACTTTCTTGCTGTCTTATTTTTACTTTACCTATAGTTTCTCCCCTCTATTCCTCTGAAAGAGCTTTCCCTTGTAACAAAGAATAAAAAATAGGGGATAAAACAATTCAGCAAAACCAGGCCACGTATATGAAGCAGAATAAGTCTGATACTGTATGCAGTGTATCACACCCCTAGTCCTCCACCTCCACAGAAGTGAGGAGAATCCAGAAGGTCCTTTCAGAAGGAAAACAGAATTTGTTTTCTGACTTTTAAACAAGATCCGTGTTGACAGCTAATGAGCCACTTTTAGTCCCGTAGCCACCTTAGCGCTTGGCTATATTTTGCTGTTCCCAAGGGGAACCCCAGGTCTGGGAGGCTGCTTTGATTTGTAGCCAGCTGTACTTCCTGACAGGGTGAGAGTGGGTGGGAGCAGCCCTTGTCCCCTTTCTTTTTAGAAGAGGGCGTTCAGATTCTCCATCAGGCTGGGCCTGGGCTTGCCCGGGACCTGCTGGGAACTGAAGGCTGTTTTCTTTCCCCATAGAAAGTCTTTTCCTGGGCACAGCAGCGATCGCTGCCAACTTTATTTTCAGGAAAGTGCGTGCCAGTGTGACAGCAGCTCCATTGTTGAGGATGCTAGTGTTTCCATTACAAATCCCCTGTTTATCGGCTATATTCACGTCTCTGCTAGGGCTGACTTAATTAAAACAGTAAGACTCATGAAGGTATCTGTCTCTTAGCAAAAAGGAAAATTCTCTGGGATATCTTCGAGCTGCTGGAGATGTGGAGTGAGCGGATTAATGATTACACTCTAGTCAGGGAGTCAAAGCCACCGTTCGGTTGTTCTTATCATCAAGGAAATCTGGGGAAGTGAAATCTCAGCTGGTTAAGGAATGAAAACTTGGAAGGAAAAGAGAAAGGCCCGTCTCTGGGAACAGAGAAGCAAAGGCGATTTATGCTCAAAACTTTTGGATGAGGGGTCACTGAAATGGGATGAAACTGTGCTTCTTCTCTAGGAAAAGTGGATCATTTTAGTCAGTGTTTTACAACTTAAAATGTAGTGCTGTTATATGTTAACAACATGAAGACTGTATGGAAAGGGAACTAGTTCAGCAAGTATTCTCATTAATTATTAATTTTTATTATTAACTTTATTAATAATGGTATTATTTTATTATTAATATTAATTAAAGTTTTTATTTTCAAAATATATGCATAATTTTCAGCATTCACCCTTGAAAAACCTTGTGTTCCAAATTTTGTCTCTCCCTTCCCACCTCCTTCCCTAGTTGGCAAGTAATCCAATATGTTAATAAACATGTGCAATTCTTCTGTATGTATTTCCACAATTGTCATGCTATACAAGAAAAATCAGATCAAAAAGGAAAAAATAAGAAAGAAAACACAACGCAAGCAAAACAACAAAACAGGTGAAAATACTTGTTGTGATTTACACTCCTCTTTGGGTGCAGATGGTTCTCTTCATCACAAGACCATTGGAACTGGTCTGAATCATCTCATTGTTGAAAAGAGCCACGTCCATCTGAATTGATCATCGTATAATCTTGTGGTGTGTATAATGATCTCCTGGTTCTGCTCATTTCACTCAACATCAGTTCATGTCAGTCTCTGAAATCCTCTTGCTGGTCGTTTCTTATAGAACAGTAATATTCCGTAACATTCATGTACCGTAACTTATCCAGCCATTTTCCAGCCATTCTCCAGCCGATGGACGTCCATTCAGCAAGTACTCTTGAAGAAGGAACACCGTCATCACTTCTTAGGATTGGATTTAAATTTGGAGAGCAGCCTGATCAAGGGCCCTGATGCTTGGGTCATGACACAAGCCGTAGAGTGGCAGGAAGATTCCCATCTCCTAGAATCATCAATTTTTAGATCTTGAAGTGGCCTTTGGGGCCTTCAACGCCAACCCTTTCATTTTCCAGAAGAGAGACTCCGTAATCTGCCAGGGTCATCTGCCAGTCAGAATCAGAGGCAAATTAATCAGAGGCCTTTTAAAACATTCTCGCTGCGGTTTTTATACCTCTTCCTTCCTGCTTCCATTCTTCCTCGCCCCTCACCTGCTTGCACCTCTTTTGTTTAGTTCTTTCAGCTTTGATGAGGTTCAGATAAATTTCACTCTGCTCGGGCTTGATCAGAATGTCCGGAGTTCTGAATTCAGATCCGCGCCTTTAACTTCTCAGGAACTTACCCTATTTGAAAAGGGAAAGAGTTTTCCTGTTCTCAGCTATTTTGAGCCTCCATAAATTAATTATCTGCAAAGGACTTAGAGGTCCTGGGAGGGAGTTGTGCTCTAGAAGAAATGAGCTCAGAGTTCCCAGAGTGAATCAAGAGAGCCCTTTTTGTGGGGAACTCCAGAAGGTTAGGGAGGGGAATAAAAGGTGACTGCTGTCCAAGGGCAAAGATTTCTCCGGGTCTACAGACAGACTCCTTGTATTCAGAGCCTTGCTTGGAGAGCTTGGCTAGCGTGCATCAACCATGGAGACCTCTCGGTGCCCCGTACAGTTTTTTCAGAGTAGAAAAAAGGCTCTATTCTCCCGGTAGGAATGAGAAGAGAACCTAAAAAAATCAAACTGTTGCTTCCAGAATCTAAATATGAGTCATCTGTACTGCTCTTTTCTCATAAGTGATGTTCCTACTTTTTTCACCAAACCAAAATGTAACCAGAAACTGACTTGCTTAGGAAACTCTCCCAGAATCAGCTCGGTTGTGGGGCATCTTTGGGCTAGAGGGAGGGGGCCTCTTAGAACAAAAAGATTCTGCGAGGGATATAAAGCAAGTTTTATTAAAACTTCACTTATCTCCCACCTGCTGATGCTTTGTGAGGTTCAGAGGGAAAGGGATAATTGAGAACAGCACCAGAGATTTACACAAAGCTTGCTGGTTATTGTGTTTTTTTTCTCATCTTAAAAAGAATTTGTTCTTAATCAAGCTTATTTCATAGTAAGCAAATTCAGACACATAATTCACATTGGCACATTTAACATTTTTCAAATTAGATCCTTCACCTGCAAGTCATTAACTTTTGTCATTTCAAATCAAATAGCTAAATTAAGACTTCAAGAGGTTTGATCCATCTTGGTTTTCTTCTTTCCTTTTTTTTTCCCCATCCCTCCATTTTTATTTTGAATATATATCTTTATTTGCAGGGAGAGGTTGTAGTCAATTGGGATGAGATAACTAGCCGATGGTTACAGAACTAGTACACCTTAGAGGGTAAATTTGAACCCAGGTTCTCCTGACTCCAGTGCTGGAGCTTGCTCTATTATGCCACCTAGATCTAGGTTTGTTTTGTTTTATTTTAACATTTAAATTTAAATTTAAAAATTTCAATTTTAAATTAAATTTTAAATTTAAATAAAAAATTTATTTTAGATTAAATTTAAATTTTAAATTTAATTTAAATTTTAAAATCTAACATTTAATTTCTTTTAAACAGTAAAGATTGTAAAGTAGCTAAATTTTTTGCCCCTCAGCCATAAGGAAAAGCTGTGTAGATAAGCCAGGAACCATCCCCAAAACACTTGGAAGGACACTTCTCAGTGAGAGAAGAAGGTATTTTCACCCACTGTTTTGACCTGAACCTTCAAACCCCAACAAACAGCCTGAGCCGGTGACCCGTCTCCCCTCCTTCACCAGCATCTTAACTGCCAGGCAGAGACCCCCTTGGTCATTCTGCTTCTGTGGACGTTTTCCACATTTCTCACTTCTCTCAGTCTCTCTTTTGGACTCAGAGCCCAGGATCGCACAGATTGAGACGGTGACCAACAGAGACCATCAGGGGCTGTTCCCACTTCTCCATCTTTGGATTCTGAACCGCCCTCAACTCTTAACATCCCCTCCTTTCCCACAGGCTGGAGAAAAGCTCCAGGTGTAGCTTCCTTGAGCCTGGAATTTCTAGGAGCCAGCAGATGCAGACTGACTGGACGGGGCTCTCTGCTCTGCCCTCGGGGGTCTCGGTCCCTGCTCATTGCAGGTTGGTTTCCTGTTTAAAGCGCCTGGCCTTTGGGCTCCCAATCTTGGAAGTCACAAAAAGGCCTTTGGTGGTGATCTAGAGAGCCCAACCTCTTTTTTTAAATCACAGATGAGGAAATTGAAGTGCAGACGGGTTATGATTTATCCTAAGTATGAAGCCTAAGTCCCCAGCAGAACCGAGCCCTCTGACCTCCGGCTGAGCCCCTGCTCTCCCTGGCTCCAAGGCCCCGCTCCTGCCCTTCCAGCCGTCGGGTCACGTCCCCAGGACTCTCAGCCCGGGCTCCTTTCTTTCTGTTTCTTTTGTGAGGGGAAGAGATGGCCACAGACACAAACACCTTTCCTGCTCCTTCTCTGAGGCTCCGTTTGGGCCAGGCGGTGGAGGCTGCCTCTGTAAGACTTCCTAGGACACATGGAAAACCGTGCTCAGGAGCTGCCCTGACTGCATTCCTGTTTAATTGGGTAACACTTGCACTCTCTCTTTTGTACTTGTTTACCTTAGAGCTAGTTAGGACAAAGAAAAAGGATTTTCTTCCTGGCATCTTGGAGGATATAGTGGCTGTGGAGCTTTAGGAGGATTTGGAAAGAGTCCCGGTGTGTGGTTGGAGGAAGAGGATGGGAAAGGGTGAGCAAGGTAATAGTTCCAGTGGTCTTGGAGGGAGCCATCTGCACCCAGAGAGGACTGTGGGAACTGAGCGTGGAGCACAACATAGCACTTTCTGTTGTTTGCTTGCAGCACAATCATTGTTTAAATACATATACATATATTGGATTTAATATATTTTTAACATGTTTAACAACGTTGGACTACTTGCTATGTAGAGCCAAGGGTGGGGGAAGGAGTGGAATATTTGAAACACAAGGTTTTGCAAAGGTCAATGTTAAAAAATTATTCATGTATATGTTTTGAAAATAAAAAATTTAAAAAAATTAAACAACAACAAAAAATAGGATAGCGTGGTAATGACAGAATCAGATACTGACTTATTTCCCCAGATCTTCTGATATTTTCCTCCTTTGTAGATGCTTCCTTGGGTCCTGTCCCCCAGGTTGGAAATTATCAATCAATAAATGTTTATTAAACACCTCATGGCTACCTGTTGATATGCTATATTGGATCCACAGGTTAAAAGTATTAGACTAGATTATAAAATAAGATTTAAAAATTCCTCCATGGAAATTAAGTCAAAGTGAGTGAGAAGAGATTGCTTAGGTAGGGAATGTTCCGAATAATACAGTGGACCCTTGCTCTCCTTGGTCTTCCCATCCTGTGTGCAGAGCCTGACTATTCATGCCTTCTCATCCCACGTCATTCTTGGCCATAGCCTGGCGTGCTAGAGGCCCTCTTCTGGGTGCCTTAATAGTTCACAGATGCCACGCCAGCGTTCGGCCGTCCCCTCCGTTTTCCCTCATTCTCGCTGGATGGCTGGCCACCTCCTTTCCCAATTATCTACATTTTTGATGTGGGCTTAGCAAGCAGAACAGTAAGGGCTTTTACTTTTCCGTTTTCCATATTTCTCACCGTTTCTAGATAATTAAAAAAGGAGCAGGGTCCACCTCCCTGGATGGGGGCTGTCCAGCCCCAACAATTAGTTCTGGGATTTAGAATCTTTAAAGTTGTTCAGTTAGAGGATTTAGTCCCCTCCCCCTCCTCCCTTTCCCTGCTGGTTCTTTCTTCCAGGAGAAGTCCCTGACTGTTAACTCACAACAGTGACTTCTCGTAGCTTAGCAACATTGATTCTCATATAGCAATTCCTCCTTCTGGGCTTCTTGCCCTTCTATATAAAAAATCATCTGAAAGTATCAGGTGTCGAAACCACAGCTTACTTGCTTTGAATTTTCCCTTTGCTCCTCACGGACAAAGCCCTTACCACCAGCCTCGGCAGAAGGAAAGTGCCAGTGTTATTTCTTTCTCTAATTGTGAAAATCAAAACGGTATTAGGGGAGCCAGGAGTCGAAGCCCAAGAGACTCCATCCCCAAGTTTGCCCTTCGTTCTCTCGCCCTCCCACCAGAAATGCAGTTTG
Organism: Antechinus flavipes; assembly: GCF_016432865.1. Classification (NCBI taxonomy): domain Eukaryota; kingdom Metazoa; phylum Chordata; class Mammalia; order Dasyuromorphia; family Dasyuridae; genus Antechinus; species Antechinus flavipes. Next base: position 27,879,010 of record NC_067401.1, on the reverse strand, counting down.
TTTCCCAGTCAGTTCAAAAGGGATAAAGCTTGAGAAGTGCTTGTATGGCAATGGAACCAGAGTGGGTCCAGAAAGCAGCAGCCTTTACCCCCCGAAGGCGCCCGATTTCTGTTCTTCCTTGACCCACCAGAACTCTTTGGTGCTGCATAAATGGCTGCCTCCAGTCCAGGTTCCACAGGCTCGTCCCAGGCCTTTGTTCAAGGTGGCCAGCCGTGCAGAACCAGTGAGGGACTTGGGCCGGACTGGGCTGCAAGGACCGGGGAGAGAACTGCCAGAGGGCCGGAGGTGAGACGCAGGGAATTGGAAGTGGGAAATGCCTTCTTTCCATTGATTCCTATGGAGTCTGAGAAAAGCGAGAAAGGAGCATGCGGCAGGCTCCCAGGGAAAATCCCAGAAGGTGCCCAGACCCACTGGAACCACAGGGCGCCGCCCCTCTGCTGCCTTCTTACTTTTTGGTCCTGACCCAGATCCACGAACCCCACTCCTGGCAATCTCGCCTCCTTTTCCCACCGGCACACAGTGTCTGCCCCGCTCTGGAGCAGGCCTGGGATGCCCCTCGTCATCTGCTCATGTTGGTGAGGAGCAGTTTCATGTCCGACGCCTCGTGACCCCATTTGGGGTTTCATGGCAGAGATACAGAAGAGTTTGCCATCTCCTTCTCCAGCTTATTTCACAGATGAGGAAGCTGAGGCAGAGATAAGTGACTTGCCCACGGTCACACAGCTGGGAAGTGTCTGAATTAGGACTCGAGCTCGGCTCTTCCTGGCTGCAGTCTGGCCTCCCTGCCTGTCCCACCTTATTCCAGTTACCTCTCCTGGTACTTAATTTTAGCACTTTCAGCCTGACGACAGACACTTAAATGTTTATTGATTGGTTGGTTAAAACATCTGCAGACTTGAAATGTTCTTAAGTGCATTTAAAAACATAAAGTCATTTAGTTAGCCTGTTTTATTATACATTACTCCCTTCTCTACATTTTACAGTCCAGCTAAAATGACTTGACTTTTCCTCACACGTGGTTCCTCTCATCTCTACTCCCCCTTGCTAGAATGCCCTCTCCCCTCTCCTTCAGAATCCTCCTTTTTTCTCTTCACAATTCTGTTCAAGCATCACCTTCTGTCAAATGAGGAGTATAATTGCACCTTGCTCTCTGCGTTGTTGCGAAGATCAAATGAGATGCTATTTGTAAAGTGCTTACATAGTAAATGCCACACAAATGCTTATTATTATTATTATTATTTCCTTCTGCTCAAACTCTACTCAGCTACTAATGCCTTTCTTCAGAAAGAAAACACCATTTTTGCTCTGTAAGAACTCATCTGTACACATTATCTTCTTCTGTAGAATGGAAGCTCCATGAAACAGACTATTTCCCCGCTTCTGCTCCTACTGTCAGTTCTCAGTGACACGGCAGTAGCAAACGTACCTGTGATCTGCTCACTCCTGAGTAAGCCTTGTCATCCCACCTGCGAGAACTTCTCCAGATGGAAGATGTAAAGGATTTGAACCGTATCTCTTACTCCAGCTTGATTTTGTTTTAACGCCTTAAATTTGTTGGATTTGGAATGAAATAAGGCAATCTCTAGGCAATAAATGGTACACAAAGAAAAATAAATCAGAGGAAGGAAAAATCGCCTTCAGTGGATAACAGTACCTAAAGATCCCACCTGCACACCCATGGTGTCTTAAAGAGCACCAGCTCAAATGGGGAAACCTGCTCTTGTGACAGAGGAAATTTTAAAAAATAATTAACTTTATGAGGTAAGGATAGGAATAGGGAACTGCAGTCAGAATTTGATTACTGTAACTTCTGAGTGAGGAAACTCTCAGCAATCAATCCAGGCTCCAGCGCTTTCTCTCCTACTTGGAGGGGCGAAGAGGAAGGTCCCCAAGAGCTGAAGTGCTCAGCATCCTGAATGGAGCAGGAGAAACAAATGACTTTTCCATCATTACAGACCAATTTTCCTTGTGCACTGAGGAACCCTAAGTAGGAACCTAAAAATTGCCGCTGTGTCTGGGGAATCATGAGGAGTGTTCCAGGGAAAGTCCTTCTCTTCAGATGGACTGGAAGCTTGGCTTTTCTGGTCCAGAAGTTCTGCCTTCAGTCCTTGAAGTCATGAAGGGTGTATGGGAGGAGTTTGGACTCTGGGTGTAATGGAAATTTGAAGCTCTCTGTTGGGGGAGCTCCAAGAACAAAGAGTCAGCATGAAGCTTCTTTTTAAGGATTGTGGGGAAGGGGGAAAAATGAGACCTACACTTTTTTGTGATCCCAGAGACCTCTGTGATTTAGTACGGAAAACCATCTGAAGTTCTCTATCCATGTTCTCTTTTTTTTCTTTTCTTTCTTTGCTTTCCAGTCTCAGTTGGTGCTATACTCTGCTCACGGTAGGCCTTCAATCTTAACCAACTGCAACCCCCCCCCCCCCAAGTCAATGAATGGAGAAAATGAAAAGGCATGATTGTAGGGGGGTTAATCTATGCAAAAAAAATACCCTTTAGTAGTTTACCATTTGTTAAAAGAAAAGCCATGTGTTTGCTTTAATCTGAGTAAGTTTAGTTACCCAGCAGCATCCGTTGAACTTGATTCAAATTTTCTTGCCAGTTGTTCATTTGACCCTGTAAAAGTCCTCCCTTTTTTTCTTTGAATTCTTATCCAGTGTTCTGCGAGAAGATCCTGTTAATTCTCACAGTTAGAAATTCTTCCTTAGCTTCTGGCCCAGTTCTTTCTACTTAATTGTTCTGCAGTGTATTCTGGTCACCTCATTAATTACAGAACTTTCCCGGCCTACTTGACGTACCCTTTCGGATGGTTGCCAGTGACTATCACTTCCCCAGTTCCATAGTTTTTATTTAACATAGATTTTTTAAATGAAACTTCTCACTAATATCTGGATCCTGAATTCCTGCAGTTTCTCCTTGCTGAATTCTCTCCAGTTAATCATTGCTTGCTTTGATTGTAAAATTGTAAAATGATGACTGGCCTTAAGTGTGTCCTCAAAGAATCATACTGCTTTCCTTCTGAATGTGCAAACTCGGTGTCATATCTTTGCAATTTAAACTGGGGTCACTCAAGATTGCAAAGATTATGTATTGTAAACATCTCCAAACTCTGCTTCCTCAGATTCCCCTTGCCTGCAATTCTTGCCCTTTTTACTTTCATTTCCCAGAATCCTTTTCTTACTTCCAGCTCAACCCAGATGCTACTTTTCCCTTAAATCTTTCCCCGATCTCCCCAGTTAAGAACGTTCTTTTTCTTCTCAGTTTCCTCGTCCTGTACTTACTTGCATACCTGTTGTGTCTCTCTTTCCCCCAAAAAAATGTGAGCTCCTTGAGGGCAGCTATCATGTCCCTATCACCTGCCATCGTGCCGGGTACACGGCAGGCTGGTCCTGCGATTTCATTGATATAGACATCTCCCACTGAGGAAAATCATCTTTTGAAAACTATAGTCTTAGGAGAGTTGGGTAGAGTATTAAGTTTCAGTGATTTGTCCAGGGTCTCACAGCTGATATTGAACTCAGAACTTTCTGGTTTTAAGGTTAACTCTGCCCACTCACACAGTGAGGGCTTAATCTGTGCTTGTTGGTTGATTGTGTCGTGTTATTTTCCCCCAATAGACTGCAAACTACTTAAGAACAGGGACTGTATTTTGTCTTTGTATCCCCCGTGCCTGACAAGTACTTGGAACATAGTAATTAAATAAATGTCTGTGGGTTTTTTAAGTTATTTCAGCCAGTCAGCTGGGATTTATTAAGTACCTGTTATGTAGCTGGCACTAAACAGCACCTGTTGGACAGGTGTTTCCAGTCTCATGGCGGGAGACAATAGCCAGCTCCATACAAGCAGGCATTGTGTCCGTTGGGACACAATGGAGGGGAGCACAGAGAAAAGAGACTGGAATCAAGGGGATCCGGAAGAGCATCTACCCCCAAGCTGGGGCTTCAGCTGAGACCTGAAGGAGGCTGGGAGGTGGAGATGAGAAGGAGAGAATTCCAGGTAAGGGGATAGCCAGGAAAGGGAATGGCGTGTGTCACTAGACAGGAGGAAAGCATAAGACTGGGAAGCTAGGCTGTGAACACTATCACAGAGCCACTATCGAACATGGAAGTCATGTGGGTGATATGGTTGGGTGATTTCCCCCACAACATTGAAGCCTATTTATTATTAGTTATTTGAAAACTCCCTGGTTTAAAATAGGTTCAAGTAGAATGGATTCCCCCTGAGTGGTATGTCATCTAAAAAAAACCCAGCTTGAGCCCACTTTTGGGGGAAGGTATATTCTTTTGCCCACTTTGTGAATGATCGCAATAAAGGGAGTGGCTTTGAAACTTAAGTTTCCTTTTATATAAAAACTGGGTAAGCTTGTATTCATCGTGGCTCAGAAATTTGGTTTTTAGCTTTGTGAACTTGGTTTTTTATGTGATAAAGCGATGTTTATAAGGGCGTGCTACAGTGACGGGCAGCTCTGGGAGAGGAGAAAGCCTGGGTGATGGGCAGCCCCGTCCAGCAGTGGTGACAGACGTGTTCTCTCCTAAGAGATCCCTGCAGTCTCCATCTGGCCCCCACGCTGGAGCGTACCGGGTTTTGTTGTTTGTGTGTTGCCATGGAAGCCGTGTGAGACTTCTCCCCCCAAAAAGCTCTTGTTGAGACTTACTTGTGCCAGACCCCATGCCCAGCTCTGGGGCTGCTACAGAGACAGTGCTCGCTCTCAGAAAGTTTACCTTCAAATGGGAGACGTAACAGAGAGAAATGGGCGTGGGCAAGGGGATTCCCAGTGGATGAACATTGTATGTGCCAAGGTTTGCCATATAAAGGGAATCATGTGCCATTGCTACTTCTGCAGCTAAAACCGAGTATTGGGACAAATCTCAGCTTTCCCCTGGCTCCGATTTTAGAAACTTGGAACCTTTATTCTAAGAGGTTGTAGGTAAAATAGATTTTTCCACACTCTCCTCCACAAGTTGCTGAAAAAAAGGGAAGGAACAAAGGAGGATTTTTGTGTCCTGCTTGTTTTCCATTGCACCTGTGTTTGTCCCAGCTCTTCTGCACTGAGCTGATGGGTGTCGGGTACTTTTGCATGTTGGGAAATTCTTTCTCAAAAGGTGCTTTAGTGCATCTGTTGTCTTCCAAGACTGAGGAGAAGGCTGTTGTTTGCCTGGGAGATTGGAGCTCAGCCATTGATACTTAGAGCTCACCAAGAGCCAGAGAAGCTGTATTTTTTTTTTTTTTTGCAGGAGTTTGGTGCCAGAGGAATTCGATTCCATCCTGTCTTTAGTCTCCTCCTTTCTCAGTGACCAGCGGATCTAGAGGCTTCCAGATATTTTTTTCCTTGAGTTCTGTGCCCCAATTCCTGGCCAAAGCCACGGCTCGGTAATGGGCCATTCAGCCTTCCCGGGGGTAACTTTCACGAGACCTAATTCTGCTTCCTCCAGCCTCCACCCATTTGTTCCTAGACCTGCCTCCTGGAGCCAGGCAGAACCTGGAAGGTCTTTCCATGATCTCTCAGGAGTTTAACCAGTTGAGTTCTTCCCTGACTCTGCCCTTGGTTCCTGGTCTCCAGGGCATTTTCTGCCTTCTCAAACAAGAAATGCCCTCCCTTTGTGGGCTTCCTCTCTCCTGCTCACTCTCTGGGTATTTTATTCCTGGCCCACTCTCCCTTTTAATCTTTCAGGTTCCCTTCTCAATCTCACGTCTTCCAGGAAGCCTTCCTTCCCAGAACCACTTCAGAGGCAAAAAAGAAACTATCAGAAAAGTCTTGCTTTGTGTTCCTTTCTCTTGCTTCCTCCCCCAGAGTTCTGCAAGTGTTTGTTTAGTTTTTCTAAAGATCAAAAGATGGGATGATTTCAGAAAGGCCTGGAGAGACTTACAAGAACTGATGCTGAGTGAAGTGAGCAAAACCAGGAGAGCAGTGTACACGGCAACAACAAGAATAATTGTGGAAACTGGTATAGAAGAATTGCAGATGTTTTACATATATTGGACTACTTGCCATCTAGGGAGGATGTCAGGAAAAGGAAGGAGAGAAATTCGGAAACAAGGTTGTGCAAGAATGAATGTTAAAAACTATCTATGCATGTGTTTTGAAAATAAAAGCTATAAAATAAAATGGAAAAAATAAAGATCATAGACTGACTATAGCAGCTACCATGACTGCACCTAAGTTAAACCTGGCTGATGGGGCTACGCTCCTCTCCCCTGATTCTTTCAGTTGGGCAGGAAGAGAGAAGGAGATTCCAGAGACTTGAAACACCAAGGCTTACTCTTGTCTAGTTTTTTCTTCAGCTTTGAGCTTCAGCCCCATGGCCAACTTCTTCCCTCTGGATTTAATTATTCTCAATTTCTCAGGGAACCTATGAGGCATCTGACAGACAATAGAAATTCCTGGTTTGTTTCTGGGACCCTTGGCCCAGGAGTGGGTGGTAAAGATGCAAAATGGGAATTCTCATTTATCCTTTAAGCTGGGAAACCATCAGGAAGGGTTTGGTTTCTCACCCCTCTCCTGTGAACTCCTCCTTGGGGACCAATTGTTGTTTGATTTTAATTAGAAAAATAAACAATTATTTTGAGTTTTCCCCTTGACCCTTCCAAGCTAAGTTCAAGCCTTCCTTCTTCTATTTTAACACAAGTGAATTACAGGAAATGCTGCCCCTTAGAGGAATGATCTTTTCCAAAATTTAGTCTCCTGGGAGAATATTTAGTAATGGTCAGAGAAGAAAACCAAACATGAAATAGAGAGTCATAGGATCAAAGAATCCTGGCTCTCTCAAGCTAGAAGGGAACTCCGAGGCTGTTGAGTCCAACTCCTGGGAGGATCAAATAAAATGATTATTTTAAAATGCTTTGCACTGTGCCCAGCACCTAGTAAACACTATAGAAATGTCAGTTATTATTATTATTATTATTATTATCACCTGTAGGACAGGGAAAATAACACCTATAAGTACCTTCCTCCTAGCTTACTGTGAGGATCAAATAAGATAATCATTGTAAAGTGCTTACTTAGTCCAGTGCTTGGCTATTATTATTAGTCTGCACTGTCTTAATTAACATGATTCATAGTGTTGTTATGTGTGTTTTGTTTGTCCTAAATAATAGGATGTTGCAGCTCTGAGGGTCCCAGAGACCACCCGGTCTCAGGTCTGCCTTTTCTTCCACATTGATTTGTCTCGGAAGTACTAGTTGCTGCTAAAATGGAATCTTGACTTCATGGGCTGCTCCCTTTCTATCCCACCTAGTGTCTCTTGTCCATCTCTGTGTACAGTTTCTTCCTAGTCCATCCCCTGGGGATGATCTGTCCCAACTTTTTTTTGTTTCTTCCCTCAATACCCAGGGATTAATGACTAGGGGGTTCCTGGTTGACTCTGACCTACTAAAAGGAAGCTTCCTTAGAGCCGGGGCTTTTCCACCTTAATAGCTAAAGGTAATGAAATTGGGTGAGATTTTTTTTCATGGTCTTAGTTAAACAGGAGAAATTAAACAATAAACATCCTCCCAGGCACTGAACAACACAGTATCTGCTTCCACCTTTTCCAAGGTACAACTTATATAAATGAGTCTTCTTGTATTCCTCAGATTTCTCTTTGAAAGGGTTTCACAGTTTCTGCATAATCAGGCTTGGGAAATCTGGGGTCCTTTCACACTAGTCCCTATGATAGTCATTATCATGTCATCCTGGTTGTTACAGAGTGAACACAACTTGATGTTCTGGACTTTGGTCTCCCAGGATCTTCTCTTGCAATGGTCAGAGAGCCACGCTGATCCCTCATTGCTTAGAGTGAAAAGAGAGGAGACCCGAGGTTTCTGAATCTCGCTGTTAGCAACAAGCTTTTTACATGGACTTAAGGACACTATCTAGAACAGTTGTGTTGGATTCATTTCTTTCCCATCATTCTGCTCCTCTAGTCTACCATCTCTCTGCTGGAAAGTGGAAAACATGATCCATCCACAATCCTCTGGAACTCTGATTGGTCAGTGTATTGATCAGAATCTGTAAGATTTTTGCTGTAAGTGATACTCAGAATTATTAAACTGTGCATACTCTTTGACCAATATTAATCCCATACCCTCCAAGGAAATAAAATAAAGAAGAAATAGACAATAATATATGTGTGTGTGGCTGCTCTTTTTATAGTGCAAATAACTGAAAATTAAGAGGGCAGCCCATCCTTTGGGAAATGGCTGAACAAAATGTGACATGTAAATGTGAGAGAATGCCGTTGTGCCCCCCACAAAATGGTGAAAATCGTGGCTTTTAAAGAAATCTGGAAGATTTTTTATGAATTAATACAAACCAACGAGAAGAATTGAAAGAGCATTTTACTATAGTGGCGAGGAACTGGAAATTGAGTGGATGCCCATCAGGTGGAGAATATGATATATGAATGTAATGGAATATTATTGTTTTATAAGAAAAGATGTGCAGGCTGACTTCAGAAAAGCTTAGAAAGACTTATATGAACTGATGCTAAGTGAAGTGAGTGGAATCAAGAGAGTATTGTACACAGAAACAACATTATGTGATGATCAACTCTGATGGAGTTGGTTCTTCTCATCATCAAGGCAATTCCAATAGACTTGGGATAGAAAGAGCCATCCGCATCCAGAGAGAGAATGCTGATTGTAGATGAAAGCATGGTATTTTCACCTTTTTGTTGTTGTTAGTTTATTTCCTTGGTCCAACCCATGTCATGACAAAGATGAACTCCCTGTGTAGAATTGGGACAAGACCAATGAGCCAGTTTTATTTGTTTAGGAAAATATATATATGTGTGTGTGTGTGTGTGTGTGTGTGTGTGTGTGTGTGTGTGTATATGAATGATACAAGAGTTTACTTTTTTTCCCCAGTGGAAAAATGGGAGAGAAATAAATTTCTGTTAGTTTTTTAAAATTAATTTAAAACATGAAGTTGACCCAGGATACTAGTAGATATCGGAGTCCCTTCTCTTAATTTAGATTGTCATTGTTTTAATGATTTTCAGTAAGACTAAAAAAATTTTTAAATTAAAAAAAAGATGAGGTTATAGTTACTGTGTAAATGGTTCTTCCACGTTATCATGTCACGCTGCATCACTTCTTGGATTTGTTTGTGAAAGCACAGTGTACTGATAGCTATGAGTGTCTAGAATCAGAGCTGAAAGGGACCCCAGAGGTCCATCCCTCTTGTTTTATAGTTGAAACTGAGGCTCTGGAATGTGTAGCAGCTTGCCCAGAGTTACAGGTAGTGGGGCAATTCCCCCTCCCCCCCAGTCATCTTGCATTCTTCCTTTGATGCAAGTAAATTGCTGATCTCTGATCTAGACTATAGAGAGCTGAAAAAAGAAGATTTGGGGGTCCCAGACTTGCTTTAGAAAAAGAAACTTGACTTCCAGTTGTTTGTGGTTGACAGAAGAATGAGAGAAGTCATAATTTAGTTGTAGAGTTTTATTCCCCAGTCGCCTCTTTCCCTGCTCCCCCAGCCCATCTACTTCTTGTCACTGAGAGTTTAGATTCAGAATCTGCACTTTCCTCTGCTTTGCACTTCTCAGGGATTAGAAATGCTATTTTTTTTGCAAGGGTTCCTTTCCAAAAAGTTCGAATTTAACATGCTGGAACGGACCATTCAGCAGCAAATTCATCCTGAATGTGGCGAGGAACTCTTGGAAATTTTCTGTAAGCTTGACTTGTTCCATTCTGAGACACCGGCCGTGTCCCCCACTTGAAAGAACTCTCTTTCTCTTTCATAGTGGAGACGGGTAGGGCCGAGTAGCGCTTCTTGCAGCAGAACACGGTGCCCAGGGCTCAGAACTGATCTAACAAGCTCCCCTCTTGAACCCAAGCTTCTGGCCCAGCTTCCTGATCAGAGGGGATTAGACGGCAGCTGGAGTACCAGGAGCTGTCGGAAGGTCTCACAACCTCCAGCAGCAGTGAGTTGCACGAATGCCTGATCTCTCTCTGGGTTTCCTGCCTTTGATGTAGCCCAGTATGTGTAATGAATAGCTGCCTTTTAAAGGAAAACAGATTTGTGATAGAAATTCTCCAAAAGGACGCAGAGACAAGAAGCAATGGCTCGTTTTGCCATTCTCACAGAAGTCCAAAGGGCCATCCAGGAGTCCGCCGGATGCATGAAAGCAGCTGCTCGCTGCTTGGGCCAGGGGCTGCTCCTTGCCTGCCCTCTGGGACGGAGGCTCAGACCTCTGATCCCGACGAAGGCCCAGACCACTGGGGCCTTCTCACTGGCCCAAGTGCGTTCTGAGGTAAAAGGAAAGAGGTTTCTTTTTTTCTCTCCATTCCGTTAACTGTTCTTTTACAGTGCGAGGGACTGTGTGCTGGGCCCCATGCTTAGTTCCTAATGGTCGGGGTCGGGTGGGAGACCCTCACATTGCTAGTGAAGATGAGGGCCCCCTGGTGTAGTGGCTGGAGAAGGGTCAGCAAACTATGGTTCCAGGGCCAACCCTGAGTCGGGAATGCGTCTTACATCTTTATATGGGACAAATCTTCATTTTTGCTAATTCCTGGCCTAGTATCTGACTTAGAGTGAAAAATATCTGGGTTCCAATCCTGCTTCAGATATTTTCTAGTGTGTGATCTGGGCAAGTCGCTTAATCTTTCTGATTTTAAGTTTTCTCACCAGTAAATGGGTTAATGGCACCTCCCAGCTCTAAATCTGTGAGCTTATGAGCCGGCATTATCATGTAAAGATGTAAGCCCCATGTCTTGCTCTCAGCTCCACCAATAGAAAGAGAAACTGTTGGAAGAGAAAAATAAGAACAAAAGGGAAAAATCACGAGAACAAAAAAGTGAACATAGCCTGTGTTTGATTTACATTCAGTGTCTCTGGATGTGGATGGCATTTTCCATCTTGGATCACTGACCCGCTGAGAAGAGCCCCATCTATCGTAGTCGATCATCGCCCATTCTTGCTGTTCCTGTGTACGATGTATTCCTGGTTCTGCTTGTTCTGCTCAGCATCAGTTCATGGAAATCTTCCCAGGCCTTTCTAAAATCAGTGTTCGTCACTTTTTATAGAACAATAATCTTCCATTGCTTTTATATGTCCCAGCTTAGTCAGCCATTCCCCAACGGATGGGCATCTACTCAGTTCCCAGTTCTTTGTCATCATAAAAAGAGCTGCTGCAGACATTGTTGCACGAGTGGGTGCCTTTCTCTCTTTGTGATTTCTTTGGGGTACAGACCCAGTGTTGGCCCTGCTGGATCAAAGGGTGATTAATGCACAGTTTGGTAGCTTTGGGTCTCCCAGGGTCTCGAGATGGGATTTGCACTTGACCCTTCTTTACTTCTGGGTTAGCACTTGAAGGAGTAATTAGGATTTGGAGGTTCAGGAGTAGGGCATGGGTTTCTAAGCCAGTTTTCCTGCTTGAAGGGACCGTGTCTTGATGAGATCACTGTTTTTGTCCTGTGGCTGGGGTGCTAATTAGTTAAATCCAGCTACAATTCCTCAAAGGCAAGGGTGAACCGAGGAACAATCTGAAGCAGAGCTACTATTTGTTCCCATCTGTGGGAAGCAGGGCCCGGCTCGCTCATTCCTTATTTCCAAACGGGCAAGATCTGAGGCTCCGGGCGCTGAGGGCAATCCTGAGCAGAGGAAATGCTTTGGGAAAAGTGGGATGTGGAATTTATTATCTGCTCCATCATTGGGCCTGCTAATTTGCAAAGTTGTATCAGTGGCAGAAGACACCCCGGACTGATATAATGGAGGAGGGCAGGGGAGGATCTGAAATGCAGCCCTTGCAAATCGAATGAAGATGTTGGAGGGGACTTCTGATGGAGCATTTAATCGGTTTTGACAAGAGAGGAACTCCACCGTGGGATCCCGCAGCCTGTCTGTGGATCCGTGAAACAGATTCTGACTGAGCTGATAAGGCGCTTCCCTTCCCAGCCATTTTATTGCCGCTGGTGTTTTGTTCTTGAGTGATTTGTGTTTCCCTTTCCCTCCAGGACAATATTATCTCCATTTAATCCCGTCATGCATAACATAACAAAGTGGCCACAAGCAAGTTTTTGCTTTGGAATAAATATCTTGGGAAGTTAACATTGGACAGTTGGTTTTTGGTTCCTTGACATTAAGGAAGTTTTTAGAAGCAATTAAAAACCACCAGAAACCAAACAAATCCCTAAATTCCAACTGGCCTCAAGACTGGTTCCTCCCCTGCCACATCTTCCCTCCTTCTGAATTTCAGGTTCACCAGCGATCACAGAGAGCCTTAAACATCAGCTTGAACATTTCTCTTTTCACTTGAGGATCTGAAAGGTCAAAATATCCTCCCCAAGGTCACGGCCAATCTTTGAACTCACATGGTCTTTTGGAACCAAGAATTCTTTTTTGTTCTTGTTGTTTCTAGTAGTTTTTTTTTTTTTAATGGGTTCTCCAGGATTCTTTAAGTATACCATTTTATCGTCTGCAAAGAGTGATAATTTTGTTTCCTCATTGTCTAATTCCTTCAGTCATCTTATCTGAATTCTGCTGATGTCACTGACTTTCATTATATTCCCGTATTTGTGTCTGGGAGTTATGAGGGGGTGCAGTGGATGGAGCCCCAGGCCTGGGGTCCCGGAGACCTGAGCTGGGATATAGCCTCAGATACTTTCTGGCTGTGGGCGAGTAATTTTAAGGCAGTGATATCCCTTTTGTCAACAATTAGGAGCTTGGAAAGTTGGTGTATGTTGGGCTCACTAACTGCCCTGTCCACTACTCACACACGGAATTGGACACGGGAGTGTGCGCTTTGGGGAAGCTACACTTTGACCTGCCCAGTGGGATTGGGGGAGGTGGTGATTTGATGCCGACAGCTGCCTCTGTCTCCGCCGCCTGTTCTTGGCTTTCCAGAATGTCCTTTTAAATGATCCATTCGTTTCATGATCCATCGCACATAAAGCATACTGAGGTTTCCTTTTTGCCCTGGATTGTGGGTTGTTTGGCTTATTTTCTTTATTTATTTTGCATTCTCTCTTGCAAAGTTTGTTGTTGCTGGTGTTTTCTGACAAGGGATTAATGGAGTCACACTGACCAGAGATCAGCAAACCTAATATAGATGATTAATCATAAAAATGGCAGTCATACTTCAGTGGCCTTATTTAACACCATGGAACGCTTTGCCGAGACCCGAACGGTGTTATTAGCCTACTGCTTTGCCCTGGGCTGAGGGAATATGGCAGGAGCCAGGTCAGGACCCACAAATTCCAGGTATAATTGATGAATCCATCAGCAAGCATTTATTAAGTATTTCCTTATACATGACTTATTCAGGCATTATGGTAGGCCCTGGAGATGCAAATGAAAGGCAGGGTCCTTGTTCTCAAAGAGCTCCCATTCTAGATTATCTGGGCCCTTCTGTTCCTTAATCCTGTCAGCAGGACATCTGCCCTTATGACTTAGTATTAATTTAAAAAAAAAAAAAGAAGAAGAAGAAGAAGAAGAAGAAGAAGAAGATGATTCTGGTCAACATTATCAGTTAGGAATGATCCCTTTCAACTTGAGATAAGAAACAAAGAGTCATTGAAATCCACATTTCAGAGAGGGGAAGAATTCCCTAAAATTTTCTGATTTGCTTTGCTAGAGAAAGTCTTAGCTTTGGGTCATAGAGTTTGGGTGGGCCACAACAGATCCCCCTACTGGGTCACCCCCGGCCTCCCTGAACTCCTGACATTTACCTGTGAAGTGCTTGAGAAACTCAAGTTATTATTACTGAATCTTGCCTCTTTCTAATTTTGTAACTAAGGAAATCTGCTTTGCACTTCTTTACTTTTGTAAAACAAAACCAAAAAAAAAGAGAGACTGCCTTTCACGGAGAATATCCACGTGCTCTGTGCTGATTTGGTATTCCAAAGAAGCAGGATAGCTAGGCTGCTCAGTTTCTTCCCATCATGCTCGGCACAGAAAATATTTTGGAAAATAGGCTCATGGGAGGTTTGTAGTAATAGCTCCTGCCTCCCGTAGTTGGGAAGATCAAATTGGGGAAGTGCTTAGTGCAGAACCTGCAGCACAGTAAACCTTCTAAATGCTAATTATAATCCTCCTCCTCCTCTTCCTCCTTTTCCTCTTCTTCAGCATCATTGCATTCATCATTATTTGGAACAGAAGACGCCTTCTCAGAGTAACTAGTCCGGCCCCTTTGTGAGAAGGAAGAGATTCTGTCCACATCACTCTTTACCCACCTCATCCTTGCCCCTGGGTTTTTGTGATGTTGTGTGTCACACACGGTGCTGAAGTCTACAGATACAAAAAGGGGCAAAAGATATTACCGAGCCTCCAGTGGGGGAGAGGGGGGCAGGGAACAAATACAATCTGGCAATAATCAAGATAAGTAGGAAATGATTAATAGAAGGAAGGCTCTGGAATTAAGAGGATTTGGGAAGGGCTTCCTGTAGAAGGTGAGAAAATGATTGAATCCCCCTTATTCCAGAAGCCAAAATCTGATCCAATGGCACCCAGCTTTTTCAGAGAACTCCTTGAGAATTCAGACTGTCTTAAATATCCAGAGCATCCCAATAATTAGACTTTCAAGTGCTAATCCCTTTAGTGCTGGGGCCTTTCTTTTTTATTATCACTAATTTACAGAGTTGTTTACATATTGTCTCCCGGTGAACACTTTGAAAACAGGAGCTGTTTTTTCCTTTCTTTATATCTCTAGAACCTAGTGGGGTACCTGGCCCATGATAAGCAACTTAACAAATGGTTGTTGACCATTTTGTCCCTAACACACACACACACACACACACACACACACCCTTATTTGTATTATTATTTGAATTTTTAAAATTAAAACCTCTAGTTCCTAGCTTAGTACCTGGCACATAATAAGCACTTAAATGCTTTTGAGTAATTGATTGATTTTTAGGCCCTTCTGACTTCTCCTGAGGGCAGAGAGAGGAAGGAGAAGGAAAGATAAGGTTTTTTTTTTTTGGGGGGGGGGAGTCCGACCACTCTCGGAAGGCACCAGTGGTCCTGCACACCATGCCTTCAGCTGCTGGCTTTCTGGTTAGTGGTTAATGTTACAAGGTTCCTTGTTGGAGAATCAGCAGGAGCCGGGCCACTGGGAACCCTAGCTCCCACTTAGAGGGTTTGTGGAGCAGAAGTAATTTCACTGCCCAGCAGCAGCAGAGCTCAGGGCTCTGAGTCAGCAGCCTCACAGGGCTTCCGGATTTACTGCCTGACTTATTTATTATTACATTATTATTGCCTCCCGAAGGCCCCGACTTTTGCTGCAAGGCCGGCTCTGCCTCCTCATTTGTCCTGGCCGCTGCTCCCTCTGCATTCTTTCCCCAGAGGGGCAGCCATTCTTCCTCACCCTGGTTTGAGAGGACATTCAAAGGGAACCTTAGAGGAAGAGTCTGTGGGACATGTGACATTGAGGGCTGGACTTTGAGTCGAGAAAACCTGAACTGAATCCTGCCTCGCCCACTTGCCAGCTGTGTATCCCTGCAGAAGGCGCTTTACATGGGACCTCGGTCTCCTCTTCTGTAAAAGGAGGGGGTTGGACCCGATGGTCTCCAAGCCCTCTTCCAGCTCAGCCCCTTGGAATCCACAAACAGGGGCATCATAGCGCCCCCCTCCCAAGGTTGTTGTAAGGATCCAGTCAAGTGAGTGTGCACATGTAAAGTGCCATCTAAGTGGCCTTCTTGGCTCCCTCGTTACAGCCCGGCCCCATTTGCTGCTGCCGGGGCCGGCACGGTGCACCCGAAGCAGACTGTGCCGCTGGCCGCCAAGTATGCCGCCTGTGGGGCTTCTCCTCTGCCTTCCCCCACAGCCGGCCCGACGACTGCTCTGAGAGAGCTGGTCAGCGGGCCTGGGAAAGCCGGGGTTGGTTACGCTGGATCAATTTGTATGTGGTTTCCATTCAGAAAGCCACAGCGGCTGAAATTTCCTGGGGGAGTGATCAGGCGCATAGGCGAAACCTGATTCACTTGGACATTTAGTCCCGGAGGAGGAAGGCGTCCAGCTCCAACCTCAGAAATGCCCGCTGGGCTAGCCCCTTCTTGGGAAGCCCTTCACGCACCGCCTTCCCCATCTGCCCGGCTCCTCTGGCCATAAGGGCGCCAGCCCCTTTATCTTGGGTGTGTCCGCTCACAGCCTGGAATTTTCCTTTAAATTCAGTTTTGGGCTTTTTGGTTGTTGGTTTTTAGATTTGATATTTTTAACTAAGGGACCAGTGAGAGGGCAAGTACTGGGCTTGGAGTCAGGAGACCCTTATTAGCTGGGTGATCCTGAGTGTGTCACTTTGCCCCGTTTATCTCAGTGTCCTCCTCTGTAAGAGAAACTGAAGAAGAAAATGGCAACCCCTTCTAGCATCTCTGTTGAGGAAACTCCAAATGGGAGCACAGCCGAAATGACTGGACAACATGAATGATTAAGGGTTCATCAGTCTCCTTCTGAACCCGGGGGCTCGTGGTGCCGCGGTCGGGGTTGAAGGTACGCAGTTCCCGAGCCTCCCTCAGCCGTCAGGGCTGCCCTGTACCTGTCACCATTGTTCTCTGTCCCGTCTCCTCTGTGAGCCTGACAGTTAGGACCGTCTGTGCCTTCTTCTAGGCTGCCGACAACAATGTGGAGAGCAAAGGATGGATCCGGATCCCTGGGCCACTCCCTCTCCCTTACATCAGCTCATTAAGGACCACTCCTTACGCCCAGCTTTTCAGCCTCTGCATCCGTCCGCATCTCTCTATGTCGCCTCCAAGGATAGAACGCAAGAGACTGTCCGACGCTCGAGGAATGGCCAGCGGTCCGCTGTGGATGGCTCTTGCCTTTGTATCCCTGTTCTGCTCTTGATATTTATGGGGTGTTTTACACTTACATTTAAGCTGTGGTTCGGCTCAGAAGTTGGGAGTCTGTTTGAAAGACCCCCCCCCCAATTCTGGAACCGAGAGACCTGGGCCTGTTCCACTACACACCATCTCCCTGTGCAAATGTCTGTTCTCGTTAAAATAAGACCATCTTCCCAGTCCCTCAGGCTCGCAGTGTTGGACTTAACCTGGACTTCTCCCTCCCTCATTCCTGACATCATGTCCAGTCGGTTGCAAAAACCTTTGGATCTGGCCTTTATAACATTTCTCCTCCGACACTGCACCGCCTTGATGCAAGCCCCCATAACCTCACATCTGGGCTATTGTGCTAGGGACAGGGAGAAGGGTCTATCTGCCTCAAGTCTGTGATCCGTCTTCCTTTCAGTCACTAAGGCAACTTTTCTTTTTTTATTAAAGCCTTTTGTTTTCTAAACATATGCAAGGATAATTTTTTCACCGTTGACCCTTGCAAAACCTGGTGCTCCAATTCCCCCCTCTTCCCCCCCCCCCAGATGGCAAGTAATCCAATATATGTTAAACATGATAAAAAATATATTAAATCCAATATAGGCTCATATATTTATACAATTCTCTTGCTGCACAAGAAAAATCAAATCAAAAAGGGCAAAAATGAGAAAGAAAATAAAATGCAAACAAACAACAAAAAGAATGAGAATGCTATGTTGTGATCCACAGTCAGTTCCCATAGTCCTCCCTGTAGGTGTAGATGGTTCTCATCATCTCCTTAGTGAGAAGAGCCACAGCCACCAGATAACCACGTTCTCCCCACCCCCCGCACTTAATAAATTCTAGGGCCTCCCAGTTACCTCCAAAATCAAATACAAAAATCTAACACTTGGCATTCAAAGCCCCTTATAATCTCGTCTCTTTCTAGCCTTCTAATACCTTATTCCCTACCACGTTCTCTCTCAAACAAGGTACTGACCTCTGGCTGCTCCAAGCAAAAGAAGCTCCATCTCGCATCTCTGGGCTTTGTCTCTGGCTGTCCCCCAGGCCCAGAACGCTTTCTCCCCTCATCTCCATCCTCTGCCTTTCCTGTCTTCTTTTCATTCCCATCTAAAACCCCGTCTTTTACAGAAGGCCTTTCCCATCCCTCCCAGTTATTTCCTAGTTATTCTGCACGTTGCTTTTTTGTTTGCTCACTCGTGTTTGCTCTCTCCTGTTCGATTGTGAACTTCTGGGGAGCGGGAACCGTTTCTGTGTCTCCAGGGCTTAGACAGTGCCTGGTGTATGGTCCGCAATAGTAAATGTTTATTAACTGACTGACAATACGGATTTCTGTCTCCTCTACTTCCCTGACAGGTTTTATAGCCTGGGAAGAGATTTTGAAAAGGCAGAAAGTACCTTATATATAAGTATTTGGGGCAAGTAAAGCTTTGAGTTTGTTATATGCTCACTTAGCACATGTTCTGCTACTGTGCCTATAATATTAAACATTACATTTGGCAAATGGGAGGGGTCCAAGCCAGGAACCTCCCTTTCTCCCCACTTGATTGACAAGAACCTCTTGCCAAGAAGAGACCAACTTTCTCCATTTATAAACATGACAAACCATGTCAACAAGTGGGTGATAAGTGAGGTGTTTGGAAGCTGAGTCAACAAGCATTTATTGAGTGCCTTCTGTGTGCCAGTCAGTGATTTGAATTTAAGGTACGGACCTTTTTGATTGGCCAATAGTAGCACCCTCCCCAACCCCTACTTGGTCGTTATTTGGGGCCTGATTGGCGCAGAGTGAATGTAAATACGCGTCCATACGTCCACATACTTAATTCTACGAGTATGTAAATGCTTTCAGAATTTAAAGGCAAACACAAGGACCATTTTTGGTATTAGAAATGGAAGTTAACAAGACAAAATGAAAGGTAGGTTTGAAAACTTTTTTCTTTTTTTCCTATTTACACAAGGCAATTCATAGATTTGGCTCATTCTAAACTTGGGTTAGGTTTGAATGTGGCGTCGCACTTTCCTCATCATGATCCTGAACTATTACAATATCGAATCTCTGTGGAGTTCACGTTCCTCATTTGCAAAATGAAGGATTGGGGTAGGCTCGATCACCCCTCCTTAGGCTCCCTTTTAGCTCTAAATCTGTGATTCTGGAACCTTCAAATCTGATGCTCCAGATCAGGGTTCCTCAAACTTTTTAAATAGGGGGCCAGCTCACTGTCCCTCAGACTGTTGGAGGCCGGACTAGAGTAAAAACAAAAACTTTGTCTTGTGGGCCTTTAAATAAAGAAACTTCATAGCCCTGGGTGAGGGGGATAAACGTCCTCAGCTGCCCATCTGACCGCAGGCCGCAGTTTGAGGACCCCTGTGATATTCAGAAAACGTAGCACCGGCCTGCTGACTAACAACAGCTTGATCCCCTCTCAGCCCAGAGCATCCCTAGCCCCTGAGGCTTCTGCCGTCCCAGAACCCGGTCCTGGCCCTAGCATTGCCTTCCTTCTGTCCCTAATTCTTAGTCAATTATCCTGTAATCAGAAACTGGGATTTTAACCAGCGAGGCAGATCGCCAGTATTGTTTCTTAGAAGGAAGTGTTGGGATCTGATTGTGCAGCAGCCCTTTGCAGTTAGCCGCTGGGAAACAAATTGGTGGCCAGCTGAGACTACATTGTGGAAGTGACTTTGCTTCCAGAATCTGAGGACTTTTGTGTTTTGGTGGGAACTCCCATTTAAACTTCCTGCTTTTTTCCCCCTAAATGGTGAGGCGTCAACCTGGCCCGTGCTGTGGCTTTTGGCTTTCTACTGAAGTCTAAGCGGTAGCACCTTGTGGAGATTTAAAAGAATCAGTGTTGGGGGGAGGGGGGGCTGTCATGTTGTTGAGGATGATAGATGATAATGTAAACTCAAGGAGATCCCCAACTTAATATCTCTTTATCCCAGACCCTTGACTCACCTCAGCCCCTAACTTTACCCTGACATCCTGAGAGAGAAATGGGAATTGATGTTTCTTTGTAAGGGCGAAGACATGTAGAATTGATGCTTTTTTCTTCATTTACTTCCAAATTTATTCTCTATTGAGTGTGGAGCTTTTTTTTTTTTTTCATAGTCTGCATGAATTGCTTGGATGCATAAATTCAAGGACACATGTGTTTGTGGCTCTCACATCTGTCTTGAATTTCATCTTTTCCACCCTGTCTTCTCCTTTCCAAACAATTTACCTCCCTCCTCCTTTCTCTCGCTGTTATTTATTTCATTGTGCTCTGCAACCCTTTCATTTCTAGAGCCTGAGAAGGGGAACAATGAAAAGCAATTACAGCCATATTGAAACAAGAAATGCTTCACAAGCCATAATCCTTTTCTGTAGACGGGCATCTTGTTGGTGCATCCTGATGCCCAGAATGTGGGCAAAAAGCACCCTGGGCTGGGGCCGTGGCCAGCAGGCAGACCCCATTGCAGCTAGCTGGTCTCCACAGGTCCATTTAGAGCCACGAGCTTACAAACCCCCTAGAGAGAGGGCCATGTTTCCATCCTGGGCCTTGGCCCAATTGGATCTTTTTTTTTTCCCCTGGCTGAAAAGTTCTCATTTCATTTGAAATGCTTCTTTTTTTTTTCCTTCTTCCTCTTGTCATTTGGCTTGGGCTCAGCTTGGGACTTCCTGACACAGGAAAAGAGGTAACAAGGGGTTGATAACTGGGTACTCAGAGAGTCGTGCCAAAAAGTAGAGCCTGCCCAGCTTGAGCAACAAGTGATAAAAGAACAGAACCAGGAAATTAAAAGGGACCAGTGACAGACAGGTATGTGGCTGAAGTGATAAACATCTGTAAATTCCAAGAGACACCACCTTTCCTCCTCTTATTTTTGCTTTCAAAATAAATCTTTCAAAAAAAAAATCTTAACCCATGTACTCTAACAGCTAAATTTGTGGGTACTTTCCCAACCCACTAAACATTGCCAGAGTTTTTCAGAGGGGGTGTGTGTTTGTATATATCACTATTATATGTTAGTAATTACTAGTAATTAGTAATAGTAATACTATCACTAACTACTAATTGCTGATTAATTAATAATTAATTATTAACTATTAATATTGCTATTATAATTATTAATCCTAGCATCAGAAATTTAGAGTAGAAGGGATCTCTGAGGTCACTGAGTTGACTTTCTCTTTTTACAATTAAAGAAACAGATCCAGTAATAAAGACCCCAGGAAGTACATACATGCTTCAAGAAACAGATGCTCCTAAGGATCATAGATTATAGAGCTGGAGGAGACGGTGGAAACCATCCAGTCTCCTGCTTTATCCTTCTTTCTTTTATCTCGCTGCACAGTCACATTATAATCAACAGGAGTCAACATCTGTTGAGTACCTGCTGTATATAGGGCACTCCAGAAGCCAGAAATATGAAGAAAAAGAACATAGTACATGGTTCTAAAGGCTCAATGTTTATAATGGAAGAGGTCATTTTTTGTTGAGATTTGCATTTTCTTGGTGCAGTGGATCATAGGATCACATTCAAAGGGCTGGAGAGACCTTAGAACCCTCAACTCCAACTCCTTCATTTTACATATGAGGAGACTGATTTCACCCAAGGTTATATAGTTAAGAAGTGTTAGAAGAAGAACAAGCTCTTTCTGACTACTGTGCTGGTCCCAGAGAATTCTGGGTGAAGAAATTCTCTCTATGGAGTCAGTGATAAAAAGAAAGGTCTCATATACACTCTAGTTTTATAGCAGCATTTTTTAAAAAATTGTTTTACTTTTTCCTGGTTATGCATGAGAATGAACTTTTAAAATATGCATTTCTTTATGAATCACATTAAGAGAGAAAAATCAGAACAAAAGGGAAAAATCACGAGAGGAAAAAATAATTGGGGAAAAAATATTGAATATAGTCTTCTTTTTCCAGATGCAGATGGTGTTTTTTATCAAAGTTTATTGGGATCAGCAGCACTTTTTGTAGCCACAAAGAACTGAAGACAAGAGATCTGCCCATCAATTGAGGAGCAGTTAATTGAATAAAGTGTAGTACTTAAATGTGGTGGAATATTACTACTGCTATAACCAGGGGCTAACATGAGCTGATGGTTAAATTTTCAGTATGAGCAGGGTTTTTTGTACCTCAAAAATTGGCAATGCTACAGATCAGGACTTGATTTATTATTTTGTTGATTGTCTAGGCTTACGAAAGTCATGGAGAAAATGTTAATGTTTTAGATTACACTTAAAGCTATGTCATGTGCATTTTTCCCCCTAGCAAACTCGTTGTTAAGTATTTATCATTTACCCCAGCTAACCCTAACAAAAAGAACCAATATCATGAACGTGGGTTCTTAGCCTTAGAAAACTCATGAGCTGATCCCAAGGGAAGTTAGCAGGATAAGCAGAACAGCCCACACGGTGACTGCAGAAAGGTAAACGGGACCCCGGCGACAAAACAACTGAAAATGAATGCTGCAAAATCGTTAAGGACCAGACTTGTCCCCAAAGAAAAGATATGAGGGGTTCTTAGTGGAGATACCAAGATTCCCCTTCCCCTCTTCTTTATAAAAGAAGTATCTACTCTGTGGGTGTGGAATACTGCATTCAGTGCCAGACCTTTTCAAGAGATTGTTTTATTTTGCTGAGTCGTTTTTCCTTTTCTTTTTAAAAGTTCCTTACTGTGGTTTCTAATATATAATTTATCATTTTTCTCTGGGAGGAAGAAGAGACTGTGAAATATAATTGATCTGTAAAAGTCTAGTAACTGACAGACTTACCAAAAAGGATAAGTTCCCAGTGCCGTTCTGCTGGGGTTGGTGCCATATGGTTCCATGACTGGTGTATTAACAGAAGGGGCAGGCTAGCTGAGCTTTCGGACTCCAGAGCTGGCCTTTCAGCTCCGGGATTGTACATGACATGGAGATTTGCAGAGCATTTCCTAAAAGCAACCTGGGGAGGCCGCTCAGAGAGGTGCCCTCTGAGCAACAGAGCCGGTGGGCTTTAGGTTCAGTGGCCCCAGACAGTCCTTCTGGCGGGCGAAAGATCCAGGGAAGTGGCCCCGCTCCCATGGGCCCACCAGGGAAGGAGAGGGGCGGGCTTCTGGATGTTGGGGGGCTACCCCCCACAGTTCTGAGGAGAGAGCTGGTCCTTGGAGCATGCTGTGAGTTCCTGCTCTGTGGGAGTTCTCCATAAAACAGTCTTTTTGACAGGTCTGTTTGCCATTTGAACAGCCTGGCCAGCCCAGCAGAGTTGCATTCTCTGCGCTAGAGTTGGAGGACTTGGCCGTTTGGTTTGAGCGAGGACCTCGGTATCGGGTAGATCATCCTGCTGTGATCTTCAGAATCTTCCTAAGGTCCTTCAGATGGAAGTGATTCCGTTTCCTGCGGCCGGTGCCGTCAGTCTGACAGGTGTGCGTGGTTGTACCAAGTGGAGAGGTTTTCAATGCTGTGGATAGTTCACAGAGTGCGCCCTGATAATGAGGGTGGTGTTTGCTATTGCCAGCGCTGGCTCAGTGTTCAGGAGGCTCTGAAAGAACTGAAGGTGGGAACAGCTAAGAATGCCCACGACATCCCCCCACGCGCCCACGGCACCCCCCCACGCGCCCACAGCCCTTACAATCTGCCAGGGGGTCTTGTGTCGCGAGAAGGCATCCCCAGAGCCCTGCTCAGAAGATCAGCCTTCCTCTGGTAAGGGATTCTTAGTGGAGAGCCTTGCTTTTGCCGGGCTGGCTTTCCCCTCTGCCTGCTTTTGCCGGTACCTTTGCCCCCTCAGTCTGCTGCTCGAGCCCTTGGCCAGTCGACCTGAGGTGCGAGAGAAACACAAGGCCTTTTGTAGCACTTAACCATGGTATCGGCCGTGAAGGGCAGTGCTGGTCTGAGGCAGGTCCCTCAGGACAAGATCGAGTTCTTCGATCGATGGATAGTCCGCAGATGGACAGGCTGATGGGCCGACGGTAGAACATTCAGTAAGCAAGTACTCGGTACCAAGCACTGTACTGTTAGAGAAATAAATGTAAACAGTGCACTAGGGCCTGCCCTCAAAGAGCTTGTGCTGTAATAATAATAATGACAATAGCTAATGTTTCTCTAGAGTTCCCCGAGTGCCTGGTAGGGTGCTGAGTACTTCATGAGCCTTATACCAGCCCGGGAGGGGTGGGGCGGGAGTCAAAGTGATATTATTTATTATTCTCACTTCACAGATAATTGTTTTTTGGAATTTTATATTATGAAATATTAATGTTCTGTGAGAAATGATCAGGAAGACGATTTCAGAGAAATCTGAAGAGACTTACAGGGACTGATGCTGAATGAGGTGAGTAGAACCAGGAGAACATTGTACACAGCAATAGCAAGGTTATATAATGATCATTTCTGATGAATGTGGCTCTTTTCAACAGTGAGATGATTCAGGCCAGTTCCAACAGACTGGTGATGGAGAGAGCCATCTGCACCCAGAGGAAAGACTGAGTGTGGATCACAACGTACTAGTTTCACTATATATATGTATATATTATATTATATCATATTATAATTTCTCATTCCACACTAAGGAAACTGAGGCAGACAGCTGGGGGCGAGGGATGGAGACCTGGAGCATATCAAAGCGAGAGGGAGCTTCCAGGGGGTGAGACTGGAGATCACGGTCCTGGCACTGAGAGGGCTGAGGGTCTGGAAACAAGCTCACTCTTCCTTCCACGTACAGTTCCTTTCCTGGGCTCACTGTTTCTTCTGAGCCAGGTTCCCCTAAGGATTTGGAGTTTTTTCTCAGTGAAAACACTAAGAGATCTCTCTATGTGCTGATGAATTTCATATTGTAACATGAACTTCCCATGATAAGATCCTTTTGGAGGAACAGATAAATAAAACTACACCATTCATAACATGATTGGCCAAACTGGAGTGTGCTCCCGGTGCTGTCCACAGAAGTTCCAAAATGGGATGAACCCAAATCCCCCTCCCTTAGAGGAGGCTCTTTGCGGGATGCAAAGCTCTTTTTTCGCCTGCATCCTCGGGACAACCGTACAAAGTAGGCAGGACCGATATCAGCATTTTACAGATGGAGAAAAGCTGAGGCTCCAAAAAGTGGATGGCTTTCCGGAAACCTCCCACTTACTTTGTAGATATCCACATACATTTAGTTATTTGCCTGTTGTCTTCCCCATTAAAATCGAGCTCCTCTTTAAAAAAAAAAATTAGTATTTTATTTTTTCAAATACATGCAAAGATAATTTTCAAGATTCACCCTTTGTAAAACTTTGTTCCAAATTTTTCTTCTTCCCTCATCTACCTATCCCCTTTCCCAAGAAAGAAAGCAATCTGATATAGGTTAAACATGTGCAATTCTTCTAACCATATTTCCATATTCATTATGCTGAGCAAGAAAAATCAGACCTAATGGGGAAAAAACTAGGAGAAAGGGAAAAAAAAACCCAAGCAAACAACAAGAAGAAAAGGTGAACATGCCATGAACTTTGAGAAGAGTCCTCTCTCTGGATGCGCAGGGCTCGGTCCATCCCAAATCTATTGGAATTATCTTGAATCACCTCATTGTTGACAAGAGCCCGTCCATCACAGTTGATCATCTCATGATCTTGTTGTTGCTTGTACAATGCTCTCCTGGTTCTGCTCACTTCAGTCAGCATCAGTTCCCATAGGTCTCTCGGGCTTTTCTGAAACCAGCCTGCTGGTTGTTTCTTACAGCACAATAATAGAACAGCAGCTCCTTGAGGGCAGAGGCTGTCTGTCTTTCCTTGGATCCCCAGGCTGGGACAGTGGCTGGCATACAGTAAGCGCTTAATACATGCTTGTTGACTGACTGGTAGCTGGAACTTTCTGAATCTCTGTCCGGTTGTTATTACTTGCCCCTCAGATCCCTCCACTGATGCCCAGGTAGCCTCTGTTGCTTTCCTTGTTTCTGTGACCACTGGCTTGTTGCTCCTGGCAGCCCCGGTGCTGTTCTGGACTCCTGCACACGATGGAGGCTTATGCGCCAGGCGCTGGCTTTAGGAAATCCCTTTCGTCAGTGAGACTGACAAAAGGACCGGCTGCTCCTTCCCTTCTGTGGTGTTGGCCGGCACCTGGGAGCCATATGTTGCTTTGTACGGAAAACAAACTGCTCATCTCCCGGCTTTCTGGTCCTCGCCGCAGGAAGTTGTATTTGCACCGTAATGAGACTCTCACAGTTGGCACCATAAACGCCCAGAAGTCCCAGGTTTGGCGAAGGGTCGGGATCACCGGGGGGGGGGCAGCCTTTTTAACGAGCGAGCGCTTTTAAGTATCACATTTGGAGACTTCTCCCTCCCCCCCCCCATTTTGTGATTTTTAAAGCCAAATATCCTGGGAGGTCGGGGGAACTGGTGTAGAATAAAGCAGGTCCCCTGTAACTCCTGCTAATGGGGCTGTAGGTGGGGGAGGAATAAGGGGCCCGGTGGTTCCAGGTCACACGTTGGGATTGCGGGCTTCCTGACGTGCTAAAAGCGCACATGACACCGTTATCTACGGGCATTTATTAAGTGTCCGCGATAGAGAGAAAGGCAGAAGCCCCCTCCTCAGGGATGGGGGACAACGTTCACACAGCGAGGTGCATGTGGGGCCTAACTGGGGAGGGGTAAGTGCGTACGAGACGCACACAGATCTCCTGCGGGGAAGGAGAGGGCAGGAGCAGGGCGGCCTGGAGGAGAAGGTGAGAATGGAGCCAAATCTCAAAGGAAGCCGGGAGGCCGAGGGGAGGAGAAAGCACCGGGGAAAGGGCCCAAAGTTCAGAGGCCATTTTGTGTTTGAGGAACAACGAGAAGGGCCCTGCCCTGGATCATCAGGGGAGAAAACGGGCTGCATGAAAGTATATCCGGGGGTCGGCTCTGGTCTGAAGCCTCGGGAAGTCCTGCCCAGAACCAGCTTATCCCCCGTCAGCGGGCTCCAGACTGCATGTTCAGGGAAGAGGGTCATGGACCCCTTGTTGAAAGGTCCGTGACCCCCGAGGATGGGCGGATGCGGGTTTGAGTGCTCGGTGAGTGGAGACACTTCCTGGCTGGGGGACCCCGGGCAAGCCCCCGGAACTGTTCTCAGCTTGTTCCCTCACCGGGACCACGGGGCGGTCACAGCGGCCCGCGCATCCCGGCCATTGGGAGGCTCCGAGGGCAGCTCGTTTCTGTGAGGCCCGTGCAAGCCTGGACGAGCACTCCTGGCTGTTAGGTCGTATTTCAGGACAGTCTGGGAGAGGGAGAGAAAACCTCTTTTTCCTTTGCTCTCTTCCTTTTCAGCTAGCTCCCTCTATCGAAGCCAGTTTCAGGCCAGGTCTTTTGAGGAGGAGATTTTATAGCAGGAATTGCTTTGAAATGAAGTTTTGTTGTAATTAAATGTGATGATTAATGGGCTGTGAACAGAATTGACTGACTCCCTCTGGGGAAGCATGTGGGAGGGAGGAGGTCGCCGTTCCATCTCTCTGGAGTAAGCCTGAGGAACTCTAGCCAGTCCCCCCTCTGTGGTTCTCGGGGGCTCGGCCTGCCCTCCCTGCCCAACAGCGTCCCACTCGGCTTTGCCGCTGGCCCTTGAGGCGGCAGCCTGCACTCTGTCCGCTCTCCCGGGCAGCCGTCAGCACCCCGTCCTTCAGCGGTCACAGTTTGTACTCAGGGGCCCCTGCCTTTTCCAGGGCTCCCCTCCTCGGGCGAAAACAAAGGCTGCCCAGGGCGGCCGCGCCATGAAGCATCGTTTCCATTGTTAGAGGGTTGGCCGTGTGGGCTCGATTTGAAACATTATGGTTTGGAGTTCGCCTCCGCCGTGTGCACCAGCTTCCACGTTCTGCCCCCACCAGAGCCGTCCGTGCAGAGAGGGGAGGGGAAGCCAGGGGCCTCCATTCCTCAGCCCCCCCTGCCCGGGAGATGAGTTAGCTGTTGGGCCGCCCGGAGTCGTCCTGAGGGAATCCTCCGCATTCAGGGCGCGTCCCCGCCTTGCCTGGTCAGCCTTCGATGCCAGAGACTTTGAGTCGTTGCCCCCATTCCTGCTCCTCAGATGCTGCTAATTAAGGACCCATGTGGTCTTTGGGCTGTGCTGGCCGGGGAGCCAAATCCTGTTCCCCGGGCCTGGGGCTGAAAACGGGACATGGCCGGCCCTGAGGGGCTTCCCGGTGACTCCCCCAGCAAAATACCTCTGTTAAGGGGGGTGTGGGAAGCCCTTCAGCCTCCCTGACAGAGGGACTCCAGAGGCGGAGATGGGCCATAGTTGGTTCGAACAAAGAGCAGGCCCCGGCCCTTCTGGGACGCCACTCTGACAGCCTGGAGCCGCCCGGAGCAGGAGCGAGATGTGGACGCCCAGAGCGCGGGCTCCGGGCCTTTGCTGAAGCCCACCGACAGCCTAGGACCTTTTAGTGTGCATGCGGGCCCCAGTAAGCAAGTATTTGCCCCTTAGGTTCAATGACCCCCCCCATCTCAGGACTGCCACGTGGCCTCGGGCATTCGGGGCCCAGCTGGGCCCTGGCCTGGCTTTCCAGCCGGCCAGCTCATCCTCTGGGCCACTTGCTTCTGCTATTGCAGCCTTGCCCTCTCCCGCCGCGCCTTTCCAGGCTTGTGCCCCCTTCCTTCTGCACCTGTTGCAATGTTTCCCTTCAGGGCTCAGCCCAGCTGCCAGCACCAGACACCCGCGGCCCCCCGAAGAACGTTCTGGCTCTCGCCCCCGAGACGCGCTCGGCACAGGGGCTATTTGTGCACCAGCCTTTTTCCTCCTTCCCCGGAAAGCCCGGAGGAGGGGCTCTGGGGGAGGGGGAGTATCTTTGTCTCCAACCCTCACAACGCAGGTATTTAAGGGAAGACGGTGCAGTTTCCAGGATCACCCGCGTAGAACTAGGGAGGACTCTGGAGGCCACCAAGTCCCGCCCCGCCCCGTTTCATTTTACTGAATAGGTTTGTCGGGTGAGCTGCCAGCAAGTGCCAGCAGTTGGGTTTGAACCCACGATTGAACCCAGGATCGTTCGGACTCCAGTCCTTCACCAGAATAAATAACTGACCCTGACCTAGCCTGAGGGAGCCGGGTCTTCTTACTGGTTTGTTTTTAACGCCATAATGACTCTCCTGGGGAAGTGGGGAAGCTTCCCAGGTTTCCTTCGGCCTTCAAGGCTGTTCCTAGCCCGATGGCTGTGGAAGGACTTGAACTTCCTCTCTGGGTTCTCCTTCCTTGCCTAGTTCTTCCTGATGAGTTCCCTTGGCAACCTGAGCTGTTCCCAGCCTGGGGCAAAAGCTGAGAGAAAGGAGATCAGATTTATTTGTAACCTGCTCCAACTAACCTGCTCTTGCCTCTTTAATCCCCTCCTAAGGACCAAGGGGACCAGTTTAAGCCAGGACCAGGGGTCTCCCTCACCTAGCTTCTGATTGCCCTGGGACACCTGGGACGGAGGGACGAGGGCTTCCCTCACAGTGACAGATCACAGGATCTAGATGGAGGCAGGAAGGGCCTCCCTCTTCTCATTTGCCAGTAAAGAAACCGACCAGAGGGAAGGACTTGCTCAGTCACCCAGAGGCAGCCCAGCCTGGAACTAAGGCCCATCCTCTGCCCTCGATGCACTGGTCTGTCTCTTTGACCGGGTTATCTCCAGAAATCATTAAGAGGCTTTTGCTGCCTTATAATAATGCCTCAGACTGGCTCCAGCCTGTGCGGCCGGAAATCGGTGAGTTTGTAGTTGGTGTCTGTCACTTAATAGCTGGGCAGAATGAAGGGGCTGCATCAGGGGGCTTCTGGGGGCCTGCCAGCTTCAGAGCTAAGTCACAGCAAGGGACTGAATTAGGGGGGCTTCTGAGGTCCTGCTACCTTCGGAGCTAAGTCACATCAAGGGGCCTCAGGCTGACCAGACTTAACATTTTACGGAGGAGGAGGAGAGCTAAGTGACTTGCCCAGAGTCACCCAGTCAGTAAAAGGAGCAAAGCGGGAATGCACTGCTTCTGCATTAACTATTCTGCCTGTTAGCTTGAAATAAGGTAAGGATAAAAGAGAGGGAGGATATAGGGAGAGGATGTGTGGCCTAGTTACTTAGAAATGCCCCAGATAACAATGATGATAATAATTATATAAACATAATTTATATTATGGCACCTACTGTGTGCCAAGCAGTGCTAAGTAAGCACTTACAATTATAGCCACCCCAAGAGGTAGATGCTGTAATTCTCCCCAATTTACAGATGCAGAAACTGAGGCTGAGGTGAAATGACTTGCCTTGCCACAGCTAGTAGTTGGCTGAAGGCACATTTGAATTCAGATCTTCCTGGCCCCAGGTTAGAGTGCTATCTACTCTGCGCCTGGTTGCCTCAACCATTTAAGGACTGTGTGGCCATCATTGGGCTGATTTTTTGGGCAAGGAGAACTCTTTGTTGTTGCTGCTTTTTAAAATTAATTAGTTATTTTAATACTTTGCTTTATGAATCATGTTGGGAGAGAAAGATCAGAATAAGAGGGAAAAATAAGAGAAAAGAAAAAAGAAGTGAACCTAGCATGTGCTGATTTAGATTCAGTCTCCTTAGTTCTTTTTCTGGATGCAGATGGCACTTTCTGTCCAACATCTGTTGGGATTGCTTTGGATCACCGGACTGCCGCGAAGAACCAATTATGCATAGTGGCTAATCACAAATTCTTGCTGTTATCATGTACAACATGTTCCTGGTTCTGCTTGTTTCGCTCAGCATCAGTTTGTGTACATTTTTCCAGACTTTTTAAAAATCGACTTGTCCGTCATTTTTATAGAATAATATTATTTCATTACCTTCCTATACCACAACTTATTCAGTCATTCAGTCAGATGGGCATCTACTCCTTTCCCAATTCTTTGCCACTACAAAAAGAACTGCTACAAACATTTTTGCACATGTGGGTCCTTTTTCCTCTTTTATGGTTTCCTTGGGTTACAGACCCAGTAATGGCACTGCTGGGTCAAAGGGTGTGTGCACAGTTTGTCCTTTGGGCATAGCATCAGTCTCCAGAATGGTTGGATCATTTCACAATTCCACCAGTCAGTGCTTTTTAAAACTTAATTTAATATTTTTATTGTTATTATTATCTTCTGCTTTTACATTATTTAATAAATCCTTCCCTCCTACCATCTGAGAGCCATCTATTGTAACAAAGAACAAAGTTGAGGAGAAAAAGCAGTTCTGTCCCTTCAGTGGGCACCTGCATCGGATCCCCCACCATGCCCAGGGCCCATCTCTTTGCAGACTTGACTGAGGAAGGCACCTTCTTTTACACTCTCCTTTGGGGCTGGGCTCAGAGATGAGCATTTCCCAGCATTCATCATGCTGGTTTTATTGTGATATTCTCTCATCATTACCTTACATTACATCACTCTAGTGGTTCTTCTTATTCCTCTTTGCCTCCGTTCCAGTAAGTCTCCTCGTGTTTCTCTGTATTCATCAAATTCATATTTCCATGCAGCTGTAATATTGTATTATATTCACACACCAGTAGATATGTCTGCTGTTTTCAATTCTTTGCTACTACAAAAGGTGCTGCTCTAAGTACTTGGATGCATGGGATCTTTGTCTCTGCCCTCCTTGGGGCACTAGACCTCAGAGAAAGATCAGGAACAAAGGCTTCTCTTTGGTTGGGCTAGCATGAAGCACGTGTAGCCAGGAGAAGGTGTCTCAGACTAGCCAGCCAATTCCAGGAGACTTATGATGGAAGAGTCATCCACGTCTAGAGAGAGCCATGGAGACCGAGGGTGAATCACAGATTTTTTGTTTGTTTGTTTGTTTGCCTTTTTTTCTTTCTCATTTTTTTTTTTTGCTCTTTTGATCAGAATTTTTTTTTTTTTTGCTCAGTATGATAAATGTGGAAATATGTTTAGAAGAATGGCACATGTTTAACTCATATTGGATTGCCTGTTGTCTAAGGGAGGGGAGAAAGGAGAAGGGAGAGAGAAATATTTAGAACAAAAGTTTTGTTTTGTTTTTGCTGAGACAATTGAGTTAAGTGACTTGCCCAGGGTCTCATAGCCAGGAAGTGTTAAGTGTCTGAGGCCAAATTTGAACTCAGGTCCTCCTGACTTCGGGGCTGGTGCTCTATCCACGAACACAAGATTTTTCAAGGATGAATATTGAAAACTATCTTTGCATATATTTTGAAAAACAAAAAGTTATTATAAATTTTAAAAAAGAAAAAAAACTAGTCAGCAGTTTGCCTAGAGTAGCAGGAGGAGCTCTGGAGTGGAGCCAGAGGAAGCTTTGTCACTACCAGTGTGACCTTGGGCATGTAATTTAATCTTCTGGGGCCTCGGTTTTCTTTTCTGTAGCAAAAGGGGGTTGGACTAAATGCCTTCTAAGGTCCCTCCCCGCTCTAAGAGGGTGAAGCAATTATCCTACCCAAAAGTATATTGAATAACGCAGCCTTTAAAAAAAATGGCTACTAAGGGCCTTCAGGACAAGAAAACATAATGACCGTGGTCTTCGGGAAGCATTCCGGTGAAGGGCTAAGTTTTGTATTTAGTGTCATGCTTTGAAAGCAAAGTTTAAAACCCGAGGTAGAGCGATGGCCGTGTCACTTGCCCCTTGGGCCTGCCGTGTGTTGTGGTGATGTCGTGGTAGTTAGCAGAAGGTGTGGGTGGCAGGAGGGTTTTAGAATTGTCCCACTGGGTAAGTGATGACCGTCGGCCACATTTGCTTGGACAGAACAGAGGCTCATTTTGGGGACCTACTTCTCAGCGGCTTCCTGCAAAAAAGGAGAAAATATTATTTAGCAACTGGATAAGTTTCAGAGTTTGCCGGAAAAGGATCAGCTGATCCATCTAAAGGAGCCTGTTGATTAATCCACATCTGTGTTAGCTTTGGCTTGATCCCGCAGATTTACAGCAGCTGTTAAGAAACAAGAGCTGAGACTCGCTTCGCCCCCCCCACCCCCCCAGTCAAGTGTAAGATCAAATCCTCCCAGCAAGAGGCACATTCTGGGTCATCCTCCAGAGCAAAGGCTTTTCAGAAATGGCTGACGGGGCATTTTCCTGTGGCATCTGTGGGCATGTGCAAAGCTTATTCTGGGTTCAAATTAATTTGTGATTTGGCTCCGCTGTTTTGCATTTTAACAGAATGTATTGGTTCTCCTCAGTGCTCCTTTTTGATATTTGTGTCATTGTTCAGAGGGGTTATTTTTAAAGTCCTAGTTTTCCTCTGGCCGGCATTCCTAGGCTGATGGCTCAG
The DNA here is from genome assembly GCF_016432865.1 of Antechinus flavipes. Taxonomy (NCBI): domain Eukaryota; kingdom Metazoa; phylum Chordata; class Mammalia; order Dasyuromorphia; family Dasyuridae; genus Antechinus; species Antechinus flavipes. Next base: position 27,846,131 of record NC_067401.1, on the reverse strand, counting down.
ACCACAGCTTTTGAATAGCTAACTAGAACCAGTCTCCAAGAGGGGAGGAGTTGAGACTTTTCTAGTAACTTGATAGCCCAAATTTCCCTTTTGGACGGTCCCACCCATCTTGTCATCCTTTTGATTTTCACCAACTTAAGGCAATATTCCCAGGACTCTTTTTTCCCCAGTTTCCACCCTTCAAAGAATGAATGGACTCTCACTTTGCTAGAAAGACAAAAGTGCTAAAAACTGATGGACGCAGCTCCCATAGCAAGGGAGGTTTATGGATCATTGGGCTTCTTATTGCATTGGAGGTCCCCTTTAGAGGGACAAACATCAGGTCACCCCACAGGTGCCTGAGGAAGAAAAACAATCATGGAATGAGAATAAGTTGGCTGTTCCAAGCCATAGAGGTATGAAGCAGGATCATTATCTTTCGGGGTAGTTTTGTCAGTCAAGAATTCATTAAGCACTTTGTGCCAGAAGTCTAGAAGGAAAAAGTAAAATCAAGGAGCTTATGTCTTATGTGTACAGCCAGCTTACACGAGATAATCTTAGAGGAGACGGCAGGAGCAGCTGTGGGGCCTAGCAAAGGCCTCTTGATTTTCAAGCTGGGCCTTGAAGAAAGTCAGTTTGGATTTTGTTTTTTTGTCCTTTTCCTTATTTGAATGGATAATAGATCCCTGATCTGTATGGAGTATATAAGACTTCTACTATCTGATGCATCCAGGGTTGACTGCCTCCCTCCACTGGCTCATCCCTAGCTAAATTTCTCAGTACTCTGACTTTCCTACGCTTGAGTCATCCTGACCAAAATGGCAAGGAAGAAAGCAGTGATCTCTGTTAGAATCAAATGCTGAGCCCAACCTGAACCGCTTTGGGTAGAGAAAAAGGCAATTCTCTTCAGTTACAATTTAAAGAAATAGATTCTATCAATAAAAAGCTGTTATAATTAAAAAAAAAGAACAAAAAAAATAGATTCTGCTGTCTTTGTTACATTACAAGATGAACAGTTTAAATTTGGATCTCAGAAAAGCACGTCAGAAAGCATTTGTTTGTTCTGTAGAAGGAAGATGTTTTGGGTAAACATCCCACCTGCCTTGGGAGAACAAGTCCATTTCTCCCTCCCCTAGTTCCTCAGTAAGGAAATGAGTCAGTTAAATGACTTCAAAGGATCAGATGAAGGGGGGGGCGGCTTGCCCCTCTGAGTGGTTATTAGTCTTTGAAGTATCTGGAGAGAATGGCCAGACTCTGCCCAGCACTTTGGCTAATTTGTTAAAAGTCAGAGAGGGGTGTGGGTTCAGGGAAAACTGGTACTCTGATGGAGGGCTGCTTTCCACCTCACCTGTGGCTGGTAGATTTCATTCATCACTGGTACTCGAGATGTCTGCACATTCAGGGAGAACATGAAATTCAGTAGACCTGAAAGACAAACAGCTCTTGTTGGGAATGTATCACGTCCGAATCACAGCCCGAGTGAAACAAGGCTGGTGACCGGAGGCCCGCTCACCAACGTCAGTGCTGGATCCACGGTGTTCCGGGGGTAGCTGCCGAGAAGGGGAACGCCAGGAAACCGGCATAGATTTCACAGTCGGAACTAGGTTAGTCAATAAGCTTCTGTCTCTGCCAAGAGGAGCGACAGGCTCGCAACAGATCAAATGCCGCTTGCTGGAAAGCACCACTTGCCACCATCATTGGTGTGAATGCTCCTGCCGTGATGAACCCTGACGAGGTCAGAGAAAAATTTTATGAAGCCCCGGACGCCCTCGTCATCAGTGAAGTCGTCAATCAAAGAGAATGAGCTAAATTCTGGGTGACTTTAGTGCAAGATTGGGCACAGACTGCTCGACACATCAGGGGGTCCTTGGGAGTGATGGAATCAGAAAACTCAACAGCAGTGATCACTTAACGCTGAAGAACTGGGTATCTCATGGCCTTCTCATCAGCCACACTGCCTTCCATTTAACAAAATGTAATAAAACTGGGTGCTCCCTTGCAGCAAGCTTTGGAATTAGATGGACCGGGTCATTTTAAGGAGAAGAGACAACAGGAAGGGAGTGAGAGCTCTCGCACAAGGAAGGCACTCACTTGGCATTCAGAGAAGTGGCTATTGCAAGGTCTCTGAAGAACTTTGGAATAGATTGTGTGACAGGCAAAGGGCTGCCCAACATGGCGTGCCATGTCAAACAAGTGCTTTTGTGAGCAAAGCGGAATTAAAATTGCGCAATAGAAAAGTGACACATGCAAATTGAGAGACGTCTCCCCTGAAATGTCCATGTGAATTATGTAGAGACTTCTTATGATAGAGACAATCTGTGATGGAGACTCCCGAGCTTGTGCTGGTCCGATCGGCCACCATTGGACACGCTGTGCTTTGACTCAGCATGATGATGTCATGGTCCTCAAGAGTGAAGGACAAAAGTCACTTCCACCATGAGGGGTCAGAGCTAGTCATCAATGAGCACTTATTATGTGCCTGCTATATATAAGGCATTGTGCATCACAGGGGATGCTCACTAGAAAAAAAGACAGTTCCTGCCCTCAAGGAGCTTAAATCTTGAGGAAAAACAATACACAAAATGAAGCTGAAAAGGAGGGGGAAAGGGAAGGAGAGGTCACTGGGTACCCAAGCATTGCAGCTGATGGAAAATGGGGACTTAGCTGGGAAATTCTGAGTCCTCTATAAAGTAAGACTTTAGGAAGAGTTTACTGTTCTGCCCTTCTCCCCACTCAGTACACGGTCGTTACCAGCCGCCATCACTGAGCTGCGCTTCTAAGTATGTCCTGCAGCTTTCCCTTTTACAAATGGTCAAGACCTAGTATAGGACTTGGTCTATAATATGACTCTTAAGTAATGTTGACTGAAAGAGCTCCAGCTCCACCTTGCCTGTCTGCCACTGTGGTACCAGGAGCTGTCCCTGTGTTCCCTCCTAAAATCTTCAGATCCCTCCCAAGTAACAAGAGGCTCACTCTTTTAAGTAACTGCTCCCATTCATGTAGCATGTGGAGTTTGCAGGAATTTTACTTGTATCATTTAATTTGCTCTTCCCTATCAATAGCTATGATCATCCCCATTTTGTAGATAAGGAAACAGAAAGGAAGGGGATAAACATATATTAAGTGCCTATTATATGCTAAATACTGTGCTGAAAACTTTATATTACCTCATTTGAACCTCACTGTGACCTTCACTGTGCTATGATTATCTCCATTTTACAGTTGAGGAAACTAAGGCAGACAGAGGTAAAGGGACCAAGACTATCTATCTAGTAAATGTCTGAAGCCAGATTTAGACTCACCTTTCTGACCCCAAGTACAGCACTCTCCCCACTGCACAGCAACCTAACTGCCCTAGTGTAAAGCGAAAATTTTTGCATTTTGCCAGGGATAATGGTTCATCTTCTGAAAGAACGAGACAAGAGGGAGTGGGTAAAAATTGCGGCAAAAAATAATTTTACTAAGAGAAGGAAAAGTTTCAAGTCCTCAGAAATCTGGCTTGTCACACATTCCCTTCCACCTTCAAGTATTGTGTTCTAGCCAGTGTTCCATCTCCTGCCTCCATTCATTTGCCAAAAACTTGCCTTCCTTGCCTGGAACTAGGGACTCTTCCTAACCTCCAGCTCCCAGCATCCTCATGTTCCCTCAAGACTTCAGAGACTAGTGAGGAAGTTGTTGTCGTAGTCATCCGGTGATGAAGACCTGAGCGTGCAAACAGATGTAAGAGTGTAACGTACAAAGACTTGGCAAGCTGGGGACATGGGGTGAGAGAGAAACCAAGTATTTCCTGGGCGTCTGCTCTAATATAACTGGATTGAATAAGGAAGAAGTATATAAAGAACTTTGCACACCTAAAAGTGCTCCATAAATGGTTGTTAGTTGTTTATTCTCCATCGCTTTATTATATCATAATAAATATTATTATATAGGGTAATGGATGGCGCAGGTTCTCCAAAGCCATACGAATGGATCACAAACTTGATCATCCCCCAGGCCTGACAGGCTTTCAGGGAGCCTGATTCTGCGTGTACAATCTGAGGATCCGTCCCCAAGGAATGAATATCTTGCCCCTCGCACAAAGAGATTGAGCTGTCCTTGTGGGGAGTCCTTACCCCCGTGAAATCGGGAATCTCTTGCAGGGGGTGATAAGAACTCAGCCCCACAAGATTGATTAAGCCCTCCAGAATATGCTGCACATGACAGTTCTGTCCTCGGGGATGCTTCTATACGGAGACTCGGCCACCCAGGCTTGGGGCCGGCGCCATTTCCCTTCCTAAAGGGAAGGGATCAATCCCAAGACTCCAGTAGCACCGGGCCTGGGAGTCTGAATAATTCCCAGATTCCGCTCGCTGCCCAGTGAGGATGTTTGAGCTTTCTCCCCTCTCCTGCTCTCAGCATCCTCTGTTTTGGACAAAGGCAGAAAGGCTGGCTTTATTCTAGGAGGGACGGGAGAAAGTTAGAGCATCAGAAACGAAGGTGGGGACGGGAAGTGGCCGTGACAGTTGGTTCCTTAGAAGGGGAGGTGAGCCAGGTCCGACGTGCTCAAGTGATCCTCAGAGCCGTCTTCTCGTGTGTTGGGTGGACTTTGGAAAGCCACGCCAGACCGGGGAGACCATTAGCAGGGCAGCCCGAGTCTCTGCAAGTGCCCCTGACGTGCATGCGCTTCTCATTTGCAGTCAGGCGGCCTGGGCCCGGAGGATCAGCAGCAAACACGCGCTCTCCGGCTCGACATCAAAATCAATCTGTCAGGGCCCTCGCAGCCATCAGCGCGTCCCGAGCCCATCCTTTACAGCGGCCTTGGACGACAGCTGATTTGGTGCTCTGAGATGGTCTTGTTTGTGTCCAAGTGCGGCTCTTGGGACGTTTAAGCCGAATCCCAGCTGGGCTCTCTCGGGAATGTTGCAGCATTGGTGTTTTAAGTGGCTGTGACGTCATTTCTGGTCTGGGGAGCCAGCCAGGCCTCCGGCCCAAGGGGAGAACCGGAGCAGGGAAGGAAACCTTGGCGGGGCGCTCTTGGGGGACCCAGCCATGGGGCTCAGGGGAGCCTTCCACCTTGGGCCCTCCGAGGCCAGAAGCTGCCTAGCCCTTATTTCTGAGTGATCCTCAGGAACAACCCTTTTCTCCCTTTCCTGAATCCCAAACTGATGCTGATTTTAAAAGATATTAGAACAGCTTCAGGTTTTCTTTGTGTGAAATGTATAAGGTTGGATTTAGGGCGCAGCTCTGTTTCTTTGAGAAAGTCACACCTTTTGCCAGGCTGATTCCCAGCAGCATCATTGCCTGAGTAGCCAGGCTGTCTAAAGCTTCCTGCAAATAAATAAATAAGAAGGAAGAAAGAAAAGAGAGAGAGACGGAGGGAGGGAAGAAGGGAAGGAGGGAGGGAAGAAGAGAAGGAGGGAGGAAGGAAGGAAAGAAGAAAGAGAGGGAGGGAACGAGGGAAGGAGTGTGTCTTGTACATTTGCCTTCATCTCACTGTTGCCTGTTCCCCTCCTCTTAGGCCTGGAAAGCCTGAAAGCACACCATTCTTAATCTGGGCATATCAATCCTCAGTTCATCTATTAGGCAGTAATTGCGTGAGATCTGGGCTTTCTTGGCCTTCATTTTCGGATCTGGCCGGCACTGGAGGACTTCCGAGATCCTCTGACATCCGTATCCCTTTCCAATAGCTGGCACAGCACGTGGCTGGCAGGAAGGCGCGCCACAAGCATTGATTAAGCACTTACTGTGTGCTCAGCACTGCACTAAGCTCTGGGCCAAACAAAACGGAACAGCCCCAGCTTTCAAGGGACTCACTTGCGAATGAATGAATGAATGAATGAACGGATATATTTAGGGCCTGACCAACTTCCTCTTATTTTCTTACAGCTGAAACTATGGAACAAATATCGAATTTCCAACATTCCGTCACTGATCTTCATCGATGCTACCACGGGGAAGGTCGTGTGCAGAAATGGGCTGCTGGTGATCCGGGATGACCCCGAAGGTAAGCCTGTGGGAGCCTCTTCTGTCCTGTCTCAGCCCCAAGCTGTACAGTAAACAAGTACAAAGCATCCAGCAAGAGATACCGTCTCCTAGGCAAATATTCTGAAGATAATTGGATTTACCTTGCTCTAGAAGGATCTTTTCTTCATGATGATTACTGAATTTTCCCAGTTTGGGCCAATCTTTATTTAAAAGTAAACTAGTAGGAACCAATATGGAGTAAAAGGGAGTAGGACCAAGAGGAGAATAGTTATAATAATCACAACAACAGTAAAAATAAATAACAGCTCACAGCCCCTTGGGTATTCCAGGCACAGTGTGCTCTTTACTAAACTTCTCTTTTTTGATCTTCCTAAGCACCCTGGGAGGGAAGTTTGGTTTTGAGCCCCATTTTACAATTGAGTGAACTGAGGCAGGAGCAGTTCTGTGGCCTGGCCAGGGTCCCCTGCTAGTCACTGTCCGAGGCTAGATCTGGATTCGGGACTTCCTGCAGCCTTTACAACACTGCAAATGGAAAAAGCCTCCCTGGGCCCCCAGAAAAAACAGGAGGCTGCGAGTTCATTTTGCTGAATCCGCTCCCCTCTCTTTGTTGTGGGGGATGGCTACCTGGGAGGGGAAGGGGAGGGATGTCGGGGACACCTGGGAGGTCCCACCTGGGCACCGCTGCCCCGTGTCACCCCCTGGGCTCAGGGCTGCTCTGTGGGAAGCCCCTCAGGCTCCCTTTCTCCCCCGTCAGATTCCAGGTTTAGGGGCAGGGGTGACCTGGGAGGAGTGGGGGCTCCTGCTGCGGGTCACAGCCGGTGACTAAGAGTGGGTGACTGTCCCCAGCGCTCAGCGCAGGCTTGGGGCAGAGAAGGCCAGAGGGCACATGCTGATTAGCTGTCAGGGGAGGCTTCCTCGGACTCTGAGCCTTAGGGTTAGTGCCCAGAACAGGGAGAAGTGGTCGCTGCGTAGCCGGGGCTTTGCCCTCGTGGTCTCCGTGGGCCCCTCGGCCGCCCGGAGGGAGCCCCCTTTAACAACGAGGTTCCTGGAGCTCAGGGCGCCGTGTCCGGGTCACAGACCAGGTGGCCCCCTCCTCCCTCACGGGGCTGTCGTGGGGAGACAGTAAATGGGAAACGGCTTTCCGAGCATGCGAGAGGGCGAGGGGGGCCCGGCCCGGAGGGCTTCAGGAGCCATTTTGTCAACAGACGCCAACTCTGGAGAATTATGGGCTTCTGGAATCCGCTGCCGGGGGGTGTTTAGAAATGACCCTCAAACAGAGCCATATATGGCGCGGACACCCACTGGCTCCTTTCCTCTGCAAGTCTGGCCGATGTGTGCGGGGAGCATTGGGAGCTCGGCCCGGCCGCTCAGGGCTTCTCGGGGGCCTTTTTTCTCCAGCGCCCCTCGTGCCCTGTTCCTGTTCTGGGGGTGGGGGATGGGACCCGACAGACTCTGGCAGACTCTTCCAGGGCCCAAGGAAGGCCTGACTGAGCCTCCGTGGCCCGAGGACCAGCCCAGCCAGCTTGGACAAGGCCCCCGCTGCTCCTGCCCGGAGGGGGATTGTGGTGGTTGCCATAGTTTCATGCTAACTTTGTGCCTGGAAATGTGATCAGAGCCCACCTCTAACCTTCCTACCTGTCACCTCGTACAAGGGCCTCGGTTTCCTCCAGAGCCCTCCCCGCTCTATGGTCGCATTAAAAGCACCTCCCGCATGCATCTTGCCCTGGTGAAGGCGTTGCCCGCGTTGGCGGGGAGGCAGCTTGGGCCGGGGTGGGCCTCGGCGCGGCGCCCGGGACCGGAGATTCCGAGGTTGGCTGGCCGGGAGCGCGGGCTCTCTCCCGGGCTCTGGTGGGAATTCTGAGCCTGCGCCCACCAGGGCCGCCCCGGATGCCGAGTTTCCCGGCCACTTTCCCCACAGCAGCCTCCGGGGAGCCCACACACGTGTCCCTGTTGTTCCCCTTTCACCGGTGAGGAGTTCCTCAGAGTTCCGGGGGCTTGCCCATGGCCGTAGCACCAGGTGGGGTCTGAATGCAGAGCCCCCTCCCGGGTGCGAGGGCCTTGCTGGGACGCTGGGTCTGCGCCAGGCGCGCTCTCGGGCTCCGGGACCAGGGTCTGACGCTGCTGCCCCCGTTCAGGTCTGGAATTCCCCTGGGGGCCCAAGCCCTTCAGCGAAGTCATCGCGGGCTCCCTGCTCAGAAACAGCGGCCAGGCCCTGGACAGCAGCTGCCTGGAGGGGTCTCACGTGGGCGTTTACTTCTCGGCCCACTGGGTGAGTACTGGCCCCTCCCCCCGCCCTGCCCCATGGCTGGCCACCGCTGGTCCCCTGGGTGGGTGGGGGCTTCCCCCTCCCACCCTCGCACTGTCAGCCCAGACACCCCCAAGCCCGCGGCGTCCTCCGTCACTGGGTGTTCCCCCTTGGCGCCTCTGAGCCAGGGCCTGAGGGGGGCCGGCAGAGGCTGGGGGCGGTGGCACCCCAAGGGGGGGCGGAACGGTCCCCGCAGAGCCCCCGCCTGGCCTAGGCCTGAGACGAGCCCAGGAGCGGAGGGCTGGGCCCCCGGCTGCCTTTCTCTCTCTCTGTCTTTTCTGTGGGAGGAGGCGCCGCCAGTGTTGGAGGTGGAACTCGAACCCGCGTCCTCCTGACCTCAAGCCTAGCGCCCCTGGCGGCCCCCTCCGAGGAGTTCTCGGCCCAGATTTCTGACCCTTTCACGGCGGGGGGTCTGCCAGGGGCCGGCCCGGAAACCAAAGGAGGACCTCCGAGCATCTCTAAAACCGCGGCCCTTCTTCTCGTTGCCAGTGCCCGCCCTGCCGAAGTCTCACCCGGGTCCTGGTGGAGTCTTACCGGAAGATCAAGGAGTCGGGACAGAAATTCGAGATCATCTTTGTTAGCGCCGACAGGTAATGTTTGCCGTGAACCCCCCACCCCCACCCCGGTGCCTTTTTTTAAAAACTGAAGGCCCTCGTGGCCGCTGGGGCTCCTGACCCGATACCGAGGCCCCCCTCGTCCCCGCCCCACCCCCACCCCCCGGAAAGGGGGCGGCCAGCCAGAGATCCCCGAGCCCCCGCCCGGCTCGCGCCATCTCTGGGTCCCTGGGAAGGAGCAGGCCGGGGCCGGGGGCGTGTTCAGGTCTGGGCTCTGCGCTGCTCAGCGCGTCCAGATGTGCCGCTTGTGCCTAACTGGGGCTCCCTGGCGGGCGTCCAGGCGGGGAGGGCCAGCGGGGGACAGACGGCCGGGCCTCCCTGGGGGAGACTGGAAGGGAGGCCTGGGCTGGTGAGGGCGGGGCCAGAGCGGCCGCACAGCGCTGGGAATCGCCCCGGGGAGTTGCCGGGGGATGGGGGCGGGGCCCTTGCTCTGGGGCGGAGCTTGGAAGAACTGGCAGCGGGAAGGGGGGGAGGAGGGGCCGTTCTCACGTCGGGCGCCCTCTCCCCCGCAGGTCCGAGGACTCCTTCAAACAGTATTTCAGCGAGATGCCCTGGCTCGCCGTCCCCTACACCGACGAAGCCCGGAGGTCACGTCTCAACCGGCTCTACGGGATCCAAGGTAGGCCGCCGAGCCGCCAGAGGGCCGCCTCGTGCTCGCGCTTCGCCTTCCGGGCCCTCCCCCGGCCGCGTGTTTGCGGGCCTACAGGGACCAGCGTCTCGCGTTTGTGCTTGGGTGATGAGCTGGGGGGAGGGGGGCGGCCGGCTCCCTCTGGGGGGAGGGGGGAGCCGAGCTCGGGCCCAGGGCCAGCCCAATCCCCCCTCCGGGGCTTCTGCGGGCGCAGTCCGGCTGCTGGGGCACCAGGGGGCAGACAGATGCCCGGGGGGGGGGCGGACCGGGGCAGACAGACAGCTGCTCGTCTCCCCCACCCGCGGGCTCGTGCTTCGGGAGGAAGTGGCAGAGGCAGCTCCTTGTCAGAAAGTTTTCTTGGCGGGAAATTAAGCAGAACATTAAAGGAGGGAAGGCGCCCCTCTCCCTCCATTCCATCCTGGGGCGGCCAGCGTGACTCGGGGGCACGTTCGGCCGCGGATTCTTTCACCCTTTTTACAGATGGGAAAACTAAGGCAGAAAGGGGCCTTCCCGCGGGCAGACATTGTTAAGCACCTGGTGAAGGCAAAGCTGCGCTAGAGCCGGGGAGTACGGGGAGAAAAATGAAACAATCCTTGCTTTAGAGGGTGGCCATTGTACCTGGGCTGGAACACAGAAGGATTCATGAAGTACCAGCCGAGTAACACAGTCCTGTCCGGGAGCAGCAGCAGCAGCTCGGGCCGGGGAGAGCTCTCACGGGGGGAGCTTCCGAGGGGGACGGACAGACAGGCTGCGGCCGGCCTGGAGGCGCGGGGTCCGAGAGCAGGAACGGGGCGGGAACAGGGCGAGGAACCAGCGGCTTTCTGGGCCGGGATTCCAGCCACTCTCCTGCAGCCGTCCCGGAAAGCTTCCGAGCCAGAGCAGCCTGGTCAGAGGGGGGCTCTAGGAGCGCTGTGGAAACCATCAAGCGGCAGAGCTGGAAGGGACCGGGTCTCGTTTTACGCGGCTGAAGCTGAAGAGGGGAGGCTGTCCCCGAGCTCACGGTGGGCACTCCCCGTCCCGGCCTCCCCCGGAAAGAAGCGGAGCCTCCGAGGCGTGGGGGGCCTGCGGCCACACGGAGGGGAAGCCGAGGAGCCGGTTCCTTCTGCCTTCCAGCCCGGCCTTAAGGAGCCTCCCCGAGGGCCGGGGCGTTTCTGGGAAAGAAAGCCCAGTCGGCATCAGAGCGGGGTCCCCGCAGAGGGCTCTGGGAGCTCGGGCCGCGCTCCCGGAGCTGAGCAGGAGGGAGCACGGGAGGGAGGGGGGCTGCTTTCATGGGGATCCAGCTTGTCGAAGTTGTCAGGAGGTGGGCTCGGTCAGCTCCCCCCACCCTGCTCCCAGCTGGGGATGCAAATGTGCTAGGGCTCCTGCACGAAAACAACAGAAAAAGGAGGGATAAAGAAGCGAGTTTTCATTTATTTTATTCATTCAACAAATATCTCCTGTGTCTGCTGGGGACCGCGCCTCCGGCACCCGAGAAGCAGGAAGCAAGAACCGGCTCTGGCGAAACTGCCTTTCTCCTTGTAGCCCTCGGGCTCGTGCAGAGGTAGCTGCCACTCGGCAGACGGGGCAGGGAGAGTCCCGGAACAGCGAGGGGCAGAGTGGGCCGAGGCCGTTGTGGGGGAGCAGACACTGACCCTCGGGGATCCCGGTGGTGCCCACCTCCGGGTGTGGCTGTTGTAGAGCGCCTCAGCCAGGCACCGGCGGGATCGTACCTATTCTGCCAGTTCCCATTGGGGAGCACTCCTTCCCTCTGGGGGAGCACTGACCGATGCCCTATACATTTGGGTTCTTTTCCTCTTTTTTTGAGTCCCTTTGAATAATAGAACACAAATGTACACACACTTCAGAGACTTTGGGGATGTAGTTCCAAACCGCTTTCTAGAATGATAGTAATAATAAGTGCCAAGTGCCGTGCTGATTGCTTGGGCTCCAAGTAAAAGGCAGGACAGCCCCGTTCTCAAGCACCTCGGAATGGGGGGGAGGCGGCGCATCCAGGAGGCTCCGACTCTCGGGCCCCTAGTCCTCAGGCCCAGCAGGAGAGCAGACGGTCCGGCCCAACCCCGTCCACTTCAGCTGCTGAACATCATGCAGTGCGAGGGAAGTGAAGGGGGAGGACGGGCTCCTGATGAAGCTGGGTGCTGAGCTCACAGCCCCCCTCCCCCAGGGCGCCGGCGAGCGGGGCGAGCGCTGCTGTTTCGGGCTCCGGTGGCCTCGGCCAGGAGCGCTGCAGAGGGGCTTCCGGACCCGCCTCCCTCGTGCTTCCCGGCAGCCCCCGAGTCTGCAGTGTGCTCTTACGTGACAGAGGAGGAAGCAGATTCACACCCTTAACCCCTTCCCGGCCCCGCCTGGCCTGCACCTCTCAGCCAGAGCCTCTGAGGCCGTCTCTGCGGCTCCCGCTTTCCCCAGGCGCTGCTGCCGGACCCGCTTAACGGGGCCCCGCTGCCTGCTGCCCGAAGGCCTTCCCAGTCAGCTGCGCGACCTTGGACCGGTCCAGTTTCCTCCTCAGTGACAGAAAAGGCCAAACGGGCCCGGGAAGGGCCAGGCGGGACCCCGAGAACGGCTCGCCAAGAACAGCCACAAAAACGTGATCCGGCCGCGAGAGGCGTGAAACGTTGGGTCCGAGGTTCTGTAAAATCATGGGGTCTCATAGTGTCTGTAGTTGGACAGAATTTAAGCTGAGACCCCGTGCCCAGCGGCAAGGCTGTTGGGCAAACTCGGCCGAGACGAGAGCGGGCCGGAGAGGGCAGACTGGGCAGCACTGGCCGCAGGCCCGCCTCCTAGCCCGACCCAGACCTCCTGCGTCACTCCTGCCCTCAGCCGCCCTCCCCACCGTGGACGGGCCGTCCTCCCCGCCCCTCTCGCCAGCTCTCCTTCCTGCCATTCCTAGAAACCCCATAAGGAGACCGTGGGTCTCCCTGTGACTCCGCTCACCATCTTGCAGCTACTGTGTCCGAAGCCCCCTGGGTCCGCCGTCGCCCCCTGAGAAGAGCAGAAGCTCCCTAAGGGCAGGAACTGGCTTGGCTCTTGTTTGCCAGTGACTTGGTGCACTCGTGATCCTTTCTCTGTCGTGCTTTCTTCCTGCTTCCTGGAAATGAATGAGGAAGTTGTTCCCTTCTTTTGGAAATTAGAGTGAGAAAGTCTGGATCAACAGAAAAAATATCCATAGATATAAAACCAAAAGACTGCTTGTGCGGGCCTTGTACGTGCTGTGGAAGAAAAACTGTGATTTGAGCCGGAGGCATCGGAGAGACCAGCTCACGTCCCTGCTTCGTTGGGCAGGAGAGGAAGCGCCGGCTTAGAGAGCGAGCAAGGGGGTCACAGAGCCAGCCCCCCCCCTCAGTACAGAAAGGGGGTGGCCGCTGGTGGCAGGAAGCTTCCCCCTCTGACTCCCGAAGCTTTCCCCCGATGTGTCTCCAGGCCCGGTCGGCCCGTGCTGGGCTGGGGAGCCCCCAATGGCCTCGGAGTCGAGGCTGGCCCAGGGATGGAGGCAGGCTCTGGGGCCTCTGCAGAGAACTGGCAGAGGGGGCAGCTGTGGGGAGCCGCAGCCTCAGACGGGCAGGGCTTGGATGCGCCCCATCTCCGGGGTCTCAGCCCCTCCCGTCCCCTGCGGATACGCCCCCCCCCCCTCGTGCCTGTTACTGCTGGGTCTGCTAACGGGCGTCCTGTGGGGTCCGACCTGGAATCGGAGGTTGTGCAGCATCTGTAAAGTGTCGGTAAATAACATGTAGGCCCCTGGTCAGGGGAGCACGGGCTGCACTGACCGGAACCGGGCTCTGGGGCGGGGGGTGGGGGGTCCCCTCTCCTTTTTACAGAAAAGGCTGCAGGCCCGACCGGGGAAGTGGATGCAGGGAGGATTGATCCGGCCGGGAGGCCTGCCCCATGCTGGCCGTGTGAGCCTGACCCGCCGCCAGGCTCTGCTTTCTCATCTGTAAACTCACCCTGGATTTAAAAAATGCCGTCTTGGGCTGGCAAAGTGCTTTGTGTTGGCCTTCCAGTATGATCTTCACCATCCAGAAGTAGAGGAGGAGGCTGTGGCTCGGGGGCTGCATCTCAGGCCCTGGAAGGATGCTTCAGAGCCTCCCTGTGCCTGTGAGATCCAGGGCTTCGGCCTCACCACCGACGAGACGAACAGCCCGGGCCGGGGAGCCCCCAGGGCCTTTCCAAGGGCTCAACGAGCTTTCAGAGTCCTTCCCGGCGGGCCACATGTCGTCTGTCCCGGCTGCTCCAGCACGGAGGCCTTGTTCTTCCCATCGGTGCTCGTCCCCAGGCCTGCCCCGCTCCTCTGCCTCTGGGAATCCTGTCTCTTCCCCATTCTGCTCAGGCCACTGTCACCCTCTTCATAAAAGCTTTCCTGACCTCTTCCTCCTCCCAGACCTACCTTCTCCAGACTGCTCTGTGTTTTCCCCCCCTCCCTCTCCCCTTTTCCCTCCTCTCTCTCTCTCCCTCTGTTTCTGTTTCTCTGTGTGTGTGTGTGTGTGTGTGTGTGTGTGTGTGTGTGTGTGTCTCTCTCTCTCTCTGTGTGTCTTTCTCTCTGTCTCTGTCTCTTCTCTCTGTCTTTCTCTCTCCCTCTGTCTCTCTCTGTCTCTGTGTGTCTCTCTGTTTCTGTCTCTTCTCTCTGTCTGTCTTTCTGTCTCTCTGTCTGTCTCTGTGTGTCTCTCTGTCTCTGTCTCTCTGTCTCTCTCTCTCTGTCTCTGTCTCTCTCTCTCTGTCTCTCTCTGTCTCTGTCTCGCTCTCCCTCTGTCTCTGTCTCTCTCTGTCTGTCTCTGTCTCTTCTCTCTGTCTCTGTCTCTCTCTCCCTCTGTCTCTCTGTCTCTCTCTGTCTGTCTCTATCTCTTCTCTCTGTCTCTGTCTCTTTCTCTGTCTCTCTCTCTGTCTCTGTCTCTCTGTCTCCTCTGTCTCTGTCTCTCTCTCTCTGTCTCTCTGTCTCTGTCTCTTCTCTCTGTCTCTGTCTCTGTCTCTCTATCTTTCTGTCTCTGTGTGTCTGTCTCTCTCTGTGTGTCTCTCTGTCTCTGTCTCTCTCTGTTTGTCTCTTTGTCTCTGTCTCTGTCTCTCTGTCTCTGTCTGTCTCTGTCTCTCTGTCTCTCTCTCTCTCTCTCTCTCGCTCCCTTTTAGCCTGCTGCAGCCCCCTGAGGCCTGTGGGAGAGCTTCCCTCCAGCTGAGGAGGGTCTTTCTGAGGCTTTTGCCCGAGGAGCCTCTTTGTTTAGCAGTGAGTGGGGCCCCAGGAAGTCGGTGCCGAAGAGAGGGAAGCGAGCCCTCGCCGGGGCCCGTCAGCAAGCTCTAGTTGGGAGCTTCCTGCGCTAGGCCGGGAGCCACCGTGAGGCGAAGGTGCCCCCCGCCCTCTCCTGAGGGGCTTTTGCTCCCAATACAGGCCTGGACTCGGGGCTGCCGGCAGCCGGTGCAGGTTTAGAGCTGAAGGAAACTGAGGCGCGGAGAGCGCGGGCGTCCTGCCCAGGCCCCGGGGCTGGCAAGAATCAGGCGGGATTCGAACCCAGCGATGACACGAACCTCCTAATTTTGTGGAGAGGAAAGGGAGGGAGAAAGCTTTGGGGAAGGCCACGAATGCCTTGAGAGCCCGATCTTCCTGTGCCCCGAGCGGCCGCCGGCCCAGCAGGAGGTCGCCCCTGCCTTGGGGTCACTGCCCCCTCCCAGCTGCCCCGGAGGAAGCGCGGGGGCCTCCGCCTCTGGCCCTCCCTCCCAGGAGGCAGTTTGCCAGCCTCTCTCCCCCTCTCAGTGTTTTGCTGCTGCCCTCTGGTGCTCAGAGCCTCCATTACCGGGCCCCACCCCGAGCTCCTTTCCCCCTGGCTCCACGGCTCCCAGTCTGTGGGCTCGGCCTGGGGCCGCTCGTGGGGGGCGGGGACGGAGCAGCCCCCCAGCACCGAGGGCCTCAGGGCGCCGTGAGCTGGAGAAGCGCTGGAGCGTCCCTCGGCCCCCGCCCGGCGCAGGCCGCCCATTCTCCCAAGCAGCCGGCCCGGCTTGTGCCGCTCGGTGGGGAGGGGGCCACAAAGCCGCAGGGCCCCGGGCCGTCCCTCGCAGGGGGGCTTCTGCTCCTCACCGCAGCTCTGCGCACAGGCCGAGGGCTGGGGTCTTGCTGAGCTCCCTCCGAAAGCCTTTACCAGCCAAGAGCTTCCGGCGCCTCTTTATTGCACGATATTTAGTGACTCTCTGAGTGAGAGCGGTGGGGAGGGGAGCGTGCGGCCCGCGCCCTCTGCCACAGACGGGAGGAGCTTGGGGAGGGGGAGGACGCTGTGAATTCGCGAGCTCCCCGGGAGGGGGAGGCCTTCCTTGACCTGCCTCGGGGGATCGGCCCTTTTCTTCTGGAGGAGGGACTCAGGGCACACGGCCCGCTCTTGGGTCCCTTTCGGGCCCAGCCCTTTGATCCCACAGAGTAAAGGAGCCGGGGAGACGCCGAGGAGAAACAAAAAGACGTTTTGGCCTCCCAAGGTCCCAACCGGGAGCAGATTTGGCCCAGGGGAAGGAGCTGGGGGGGGGGGGCAGACCCCGGTGGGCTTCTCCCCAGGAGGCTCTCTGTCTCAGAGGGGGCTCAGGCCGGGGTCGGACTGCACGGCCCTCGGGTCTAAAGCAGGGCCAAAACGTCTTTTGGTTTCTCCTCTGCGTCTCCCCGGCTCCTTTACTCTGTGGGATCAAAGGGCTGGGCCCGAAAGGGACCCAAGAGCGGGCCGTGTGCCCTGAGTCCCTCCTCCAGAAGAAAAGGGCCGATCCCCCGTGGCAGGTCAAGGAAGGCCTCCCCCTCCCGGGGCATTGTCTGGGGAACAGGCACAGGGGGCATGGGAGGCACTGGGTGCTGGGAGCCGCGAGCGCGAGCCACGTGTCCGCGACCAGCCCCAGCCAGACGGGGAGGGTGGCCCGAGTCTGGCCCCATGGCCTTGTGGGGGCAGGGCCGGTAGCGGGACGGGCGGCGGGCCAGCCAGTCTGTGTTCTCTCCCCAGGCATCCCCACGCTCATCGTGCTGGACCCCAAGGGAGAGATGATCACGCGGCAGGGCCGGGTGGAGGTCCTGAATGACGAGGACTGCCGAGAGTTCCCCTGGCACCCCAAGCCTGTGCTGGAGCTCTCCGACTCCAACGCCGTGCAGCTCAACGAGGGCCCCTGCCTTGTTCTCTTTGTGGGTACGGAGCCCAGCCCCCCCAGCCTTTGTGTCCCTACCGAGGCGGGGCCTGAGGCCGTGGTCCCCGCTGCCAAGCTTTGCTTTGGGCCCCAAAGGTTTGCCCACGCTCCTGCTCTGGGCCTCGGCCTGCGGCTCGGGCCCTGAGCCTCCTCCCACCGCGGCCCCTGCCCCCCGGCCCTGGGGCCTCCTCCTGACCGGGAGCTGGTTCTCCTGTGTTGGCCCCGCTCGGGACTTCAGGGAGCCCCAAGAGGTCTCTCCCAGGCCGCCCCCAGCCCGGGGGGGTCCCCAGCCCCCTTTTCAGACAGTTTTCCACTATACGGAGGCTGGGAACAAACCCCCCCCGGGGCCCATCCTCCTCATTCTAAGGAGGAGCCCCCGAGGCCCAGGGCAGACAGAGGCTGCCCACAGACCCCGGCGCCCCGAGCGGCAGAGCTGGGCCCTGCCCTGGCTCCCCTGGGCTTCTCCCCCGTGTCCCACGGCCTCCCGGGCGGCTCCCAGAACCAGAACCCGACGAGGGTGTCCCAGAGCCAGGCCGAGTTCTGGCCTAGGGCTGCCCCCGCTCCGCCTCTCGCTCCGGGGCCCTCAGACAGACAGACAGACACGTGGGTCTCCTGGGCCCCCGGCTCTGCAGATGAAGGGCAGCGGCTCCGAGGGGGTGCCCGCCTCACCCGGGCCAGGGCTGCCCCACTCCCCCCTGTGCCCGACCCTGCCTGGCCGTCCTTGCATCCGGGCGGGGCTGAGCCCCCAGGGCCGCGGGGAGCCGCACTCGGGGAGGGGGCAGCAGCAGGAGCCCCCCCGCCAGCTGAGGGGATGTGCCCGGGGGGGCGGGGGGACCTCAGCGGTCACAGGGCGCATCCTCGTCTCCCACCCCTGCAGATTCCGAGGACGACGGCGAGTCCGACGCAGCCAAGCAGCTCATCCGGCCGATCGCCGAGAAGATCATCGCCAAGTACAAGGCCAAGGAGGAGGAGGCCCCGCTCCTGTTCTTTGTGGCGGGAGAGGTGAGCGGGCGCGCGGGCTCGTCTGGGGGGGCCCGGAAGCTGCGGAGGGGGCCGGGCCTGCCGGCCCCCCAAGGAGAACGCCTCTGGGGCTGCGTCTTCTCACCCTACGGGTCCGGAGCCCCTCCCTCCACCCGGAGCCTCCGGAGGCTGAGACTTGTCCAAGCTCCCCCAGCTGCTCTTAGGCAGGATGTGAGCCCCGCTCCTCCCACTGCAGACACTCCTCCCTGGGGGAGATAGAGACGGACGGGTTTACAGCGTTGTAGGTAGTTACAGACCGAGAGCGGGCCCATCTGGCAGATGGGCAGACTGAGGCTGCCCCAGGGCCCCTCCCTCCCCCACTGCCGGCAGCCTCTCCCTGTGGGAGCCCGGGAAGGGGCCACAGCAGGGGGTCCGGCCCCGGGCGGCGGAGCCGAGGACGGGCGCTGAGTCCTGGGCTTCCCCCACAGGTCCCACGGCCTCCTCTGTGCAGCCCCCGCGCCGCTCCCAGGGAGGTCGGCCCCTCCTCCCCCTCCCCTGTAGCTCTCACACCGAGCCCGGGTCCCTCCCTCCCCACGCCTTCTGCGGCTCCCACGCCACGGCCGCACCTTCTCACAGGGAGGGGGGAGATTGGAGACTCCTTTTGTTCTGGGGAGGCCGGAGCCGGCGGGGGCGAGCTTGGAGGAGCCTGGAACCCCCCCCCACCCCGGGGCCTCCCTCCAGGGTTCCGCGGCCCGGGAGGAGCCTCCCTATCTTGCCCTTGCACGGCGCGCTCTGCCCTGGGAGGTCACTCCCTGACCGGCCGGCACAGTGGCCCCCATGGGAGGGGCGAGCGCCTTTACCCAAAGCGCGTGAAAATGCCATTTTACAAAGAAGCCGTGGGGCTCTCTGGGGGCCTCTCCCCCCGCCTCGCCACGCTCGGCCGGCCCGGGGCTAGCTGCCCCTTGCAAGGGAGGACCGGACTCCATCCCACAAACATGGCGAATCTCCTCGCAAGATGGCCGCGGTGGCGCAGGAGCTCCCCGCCCCCTCCCCCGGCGCGTCCTCCCAGGCGCTCCCCCTCCTCTCCCAAGCAGCCCATCCCTAAGCCTCTTACAGGGAAGCGCAGGTTTTGACAAGTGTCCCCCTCAGCGCCCTCGCCGCGGCTGGAGCTCCGCCACGCCCGCGTTTCACGCTGAGCTCGGTCCCAGGCGAGTGGGACAGCAGGAAAGAATGGCTGCACACCCTGAATCACCCATTCATCGCCTCCTCAATAGGCTCCGGGGCTAAGCCCGTCTGGGCCCCTTCGGCAGGCCCGTGAGCCCGGAGGTTGCGGGGAAACAAAGCGGGTTCGAAAGGGCCCCGAGCCCTCGGCCCCACACACAAAGAGCCCGGGGGGCGGCTCCAACGGATTAAACTCCCTACCCTTTATCTGGTGGTGGTCCGGAATAAAGGGCAGCCGGGAGCGGGCCTGGGGCCCAGCAGGGGGCACGGACGCGCTCCGGGGTCCCTTCCACCCCCCGGCTCTCCCGGACGCTCCGCAGTTTCCAGAAAGGAAAATCAGGTTTTCTCCTGGAAAGTGATGTCCTTTCTCAGCCGCGCGTCCTGACGGGGAGCTCAGACTACGTGGCCGCAGGGCCCGTGAGACCTGGGCAGGGGGCAAAGGAAGGGCCAGCCAAGCTTCCGAGGCCCGAGGGGAGCGGCCAGAACGGGCCGGAGAGTCGGGTGGTCTGGGCCGCCTGGGTGCGGGCACCGGGACCAGACAGACTGAAATAGGCCCTCACCCTCCAGGAGAGGAAGGAGAGAAGCTCGCTGAGGAGGAGGACAGGGAGGAGGGGGAGGAAAATAAACAGGAGAGGAGAGGAAGAAGAGGAAGGGGAGGAGGAGGAAAAGGGGCAGGAGGAGGAGGAGGAAAATAGGAAGAAAAGAGGAGGAGAGGAGTTCACACGAAGCAGTCCCAGCCCAGGGCACTAGGAAGGGCCTCAGATGTTGGGGTTTGGGCCCTGGGTCTGGCACAGAAGCCCAAGATGGAACAGGTCCAGGCTGGCTCAAGGGGGCGTGCAGGGAGGGAATCAGTGTGGCTGCAGAGAGAGGTCAGGGCCGGGGGCCGCCTTACCTCCGAGGTGACGGGAGCCCCTGGGATTGAGGCAGTAGGAGAGTAGCAGCCCAGCCTGCTCATTTTATAGATGAGTAAACTGAGGCGCAGGGAAGTGAGGGTCTTGCTTTTCTGCCAGAAAACCGGAGCCAACCCCATAGTCACTTCACCTGCCCAGGGCCTGGGCATCCTAGGGCCCGAGTTCAAATCCTGTTTCTAATGTATTCCCTACGTGACCTTGGCTGAGGCACTTCCTTGGGTCTCTGCTCCTTGCGTACGCGATGAGGGTTGGCGATCCTTTTGGCTCTAAATCTGTGGTCCTGATTGGGAGGGTGACAGGAGGATCCCCAAATCCGCTCCCAGAGCCCAGCCTCAGCCCGGGGGGAGACTCCCCCGGACAACCAGGCGTCCCGTTGCTTCTTAGACCAACCCAGAGCCGGCTCCGGCTGCTGGGGGACCCACCTTCCCCCAGAGCCAGAGAGACAGGAGGGCCCTGAGCAGAGAGGGAGCTGTAGTGGGCCCCACAGTCCCAGGCAGCTGTGCCCACTTAGGAGCCGGCTGTCCAACAGACTCACAGGGACCAGACGAGAGCCGCCATGAGCAGCCTCGCTTAGTGGTATCCGAAGAGCCCAGGGGAAGAGACGGCTCCCCCCGGGGCCTGAAAGTGCCCCAGGGGGCTCAGCTGGGTTAGGCAGAGAAGGCCAGCCCTGTTATCCCCTGGGCTGGGGGCTCCATCCTTCCCCGGGCCTTCCCCCCTGGGCTGGGGGCTCCCTGTCTGACATCCTGGGCAGGGTCCCCGGGCCTTCCCCCCTGGGCTGGGGGCTCCGTGCCTCGTTCCGCTCCAACTGCTGGTTTTGTCTCCCTTCTGTGGCTCCCGCAGGACGACATGACGGACTCCCTGAGGGATTACACCAACCTGCCCGAGGCCGCGCCCCTGCTCACCATCCTGGACATGTCGGCCCGGGCCAAGTACGTGATGGACGTGGAGGAGATCACGCCGGTCATCGTGGAGGCCTTTGTGAACGACTTCCTAGCAGAGAAGCTCAAGCCAGAGCCCATCTAAGGGGACCGGGGCCTCCTTGGACACTATTTAAGACTCGGCCGCCTCCTCCCCCTTTACGCCCTTGGACTTTTCAGCTGTTTCTGTCGCCCTCATGTGTGAGCTCCTGGTGGTGCCTTTGTAAAGTTCTGAGGGGGGCGCCTCCTTCTCAGGGGCAAGAGTCCGGGTCTCAGAGACGGCTCCTGCTCCGCGCTGACTTATCTGGGCCAGAACGGGGATTTTTACAGGGAAATCCTGGCCGGGGTGCCCCTCCCCCGGGTTAGGCAGCAAGCAGGCGGGTAATTTGGCCACAGTCCCCCTCCGGGCACAGACCCGCTCGGGAGCACACACCCAGGACTCTCCCGGAGGCGGGCGGGTGGGGCGCTGGGTGTCGGTGCCCACCATCAGTTGGGCTGGGTCTTGGCTCAGGGAAGGGAGGTCATGGCTTCCTCAGGTCCTTCGGGCGCCGTCCTGAGCCAAGAGGGAACTCGGAGCCCCTCTCTCCTCCTCTGCCCCCCCCTTTAGGGCCCACCTTCTCCCAGGAACACCCCCGCTGCCTTTAGTCACACTCATGGCCGTCCTGGTTCCTCGACCAAGGACTTGTGCCGTCCGTCCTCAGAGGGGCCCAAGCCCTACGGGCAGGCCCCTGGCTAAGGTGGTGCTGGAGAGCCCCTCCGGGGTGTCCGCTGGGACCCTCGGCTCCCACAATTTGAAAAGCACAAGACAGATCCCTTCCCGGAGGTGGTCTAGCATAGCCCCTATCCTTACCAAGGGGGAAACCGAGGCCCATCTAGGTGGACTGACTTGCCAGAGCTCCCACAGGTAGTAAGTGGCAGAGCCAGGATTTGAACCCAGGTTCCCAGACTCTGAACCCAGCATTATTTCCCCCGCATCTTACATCCTCCCACACCAAAAGGCACCCAAAGGAGCAGTGTTCTCTGAAGCCAGGAGTTTGGGCAGAGCTGTGCCAGGCCTTCCCCGCCGTGGGCGCAGACCGGCCTCGGGGAAAGGGCCCCCAGCCCCTTGGGGTGACTGCTCGCAGGAAGACCCAGCTCCCTAAAGGAAGCTATGGACTTTGCTCGCCCTTGCTGTGTTGTTTTGTTCTTGTAGTTCAAAGGGTAGGAAGTTAGTCTAATGATGGCCCAGGTCTGAGATGCAGTCACTTAAAAATAAAACAGGCACCTTTGGGTTTTTCACTGGCGTGTAGAGTTCCTTTGTGAAGGGAGCTGCCGGCTACTCGTCCCATCGGCCCCCCGCTTTCACCCCCAAGAAGTGCGTGGCTGGGGGCTGTTTGCGCGAGGCTGCTGTGTTGGACTGGGCGGGCCCTTCCTTGTTGGAGAGCCAGGAGAAGGGTAAGAGCTCGGCCGCCGTGATGACTGAGAAGCCGTCAGCCGAGGGGCCGTGATCCTGCGATTTCCCTGAGAACTGTCTCTGAGAGGCAATTACCCAGAAGTCTTGGGCAAAGCCCGGCCACATGGTGGCAGAGGCTGGAACCCCTGGGGTTACTGGGGAGCCTGAGGCTAAACCCCTTAGGTCTGAGCTCACTGTAGGCTGGACCACCACAGGCTAGCACCAGGAGGTGAGCTCTCTGTGGGGAGAAGGGAGGCCACCGGTGCACCTAAGGAGGGTCAAACCGGCCTAGTTTGGAAACGGGAAGTGGAAGCTCCCATGATGATGGGCCATAGGAGCGGGGCGGTGAGTAGCCGCTGCGCTCCTGGCCTGGGCGAGGCAGGGAGAATCCGGCTCTAGTTTAAAAAATGAAAGATACAGACAGTGGGGGGAAGCCCTCAAACCTGACCTTGGCCTGAAGCTCACCTGCTCTCGGAACATGAGTCCGTGGCGTGCACTCTGGGGCGCCAAGTTTAAATCTGAACCGCGTCTCAGGGTGAGCTGAGGCTGGCTGAATGTTTCCCTTGGGGCGGAAAGAGAAGAGAAAGGGGAGCCGGAGGGGGGCTTCCACCTGCATCTTTGCTGCAAGCCAGCAAAGGATCCTGTGTCCCACTGAGCAGCTGCGTGTCCTCTGAAGCAAAAGGAATGAGGGTTTCTGCCAGGCGGCCCCTGCAGGAGCCGTAAGTGGACACCAGGCGAAAAACAAAAAATAGCCGGGCTATCTCCGGGCCTCTGCTGGCATTTCCAATTCTGGCTCTGGTAGCTGTCAGCTGGAGTCCGTCCCAAGGAGCGTAAACTGTTTGAAGGGAAGCATAAGTTACTTTGCAACATGGCCGAAGGCCGGCTCTCTTCCCCTTTGTGCATATGTTCCTTGTAGTGGTTACACTGGGATAAAGAAATTAAAGATCTAATACCACCAAGAGCAGAACAGGGGCCTGGCCCTTGCCCAAGAGCCAGACAGATGTTGGTGCAGACAAAGTGGGTGGTAGGAGCACTTCCCCCAGAGCAGTCGGGAATACCTTAAAGTTCTGGTCACTAATTAGAAGCAGGTTAAAGCATCCCCTGCGTCCTCTGTAAAGGCTCCCGGCAGCAAGAGAAACCGCGCCCCGTACGTAAGAGTCAGGGAGATGACTGAAACCGCTACCCAAGGTTCCCCGATTTGTTTTCTGCACAATGACTGCCAGATCAGGTCTTGCCCATTTACTAGACAAAGATTTTCACAACTGTCAGCGGCATCGGGGATCTGCTTAGACAACAATGGTGGGAGCTGGTCCAGGGAGGACAGAAATCGGACCGTGGGGACGCGTGGAACTGGAAGGTTTAATTTTCCATTTCGGTGCCATCAGTGGCTCCCCTTCCCCAAATGACAGCGGCGCGTTACTACTTGGGGGCGCCATCTTCGCTTACAGTGGTTACCATGCAGGCTTTATTTTTTCCCTCTCGTCTAAAGACTCTAAAAGGCCCCTTCCCTGTTCCTCCACCTCTTCCCTCGCACAGCCACGTCCAGGCCCATGTTGGTGGCAGGAGAATGATTCCCAAAGCAGCAGATTGGCACCACAAAGCCCAGGGAAAGGGGCCAGAACAGATCAGCCGGACCCCGCGGCCCAGACGGGCACTTTCAAGTCGTTTATAGTTGCTTGGCTTAGGAAGAAAACACGCCTGCCCTCACATGTGTTTGTTACACACACGCACATACAATCCATGTGTGTGTTAGCTGTGCCAGCTCCCCCAATGCCAGCATGAGCAAGGCCATCCCAACCCCGCCCCCCCCCCCCAGTGCCAGACTACCCGAGAGCTGCAAGCAGTGGGTCGAGAGCAGACAAAACTCCAGGATGTCCCTCTTCAGCCTTGCCCCGGGGAAGGGGGGTAGTTCCTGTGGGGTCTGCCAGCCCAGGGAGCTGCAGGTTCCCAAGGTGCCTCCGGGCCTTCCCTTTGAAGCTTGTAATTTAAGGGAGGATTGGTTTTTCCTTTGCTTCCTCCATGAACCACTTTATTGACCTGGACAGGGACAAAAAAAAGGAGGGGGGGGAGAAGAGGGCTGCATTCCAGCTTTCCCTGGAGCAATCTGGTGAGTGAAAACTGCTGTCTTTGGGGCCAAATGGCAGCTGTTTATTAGCCCTGTTATTAGGGTTAATGGGGCATATGCGCATGCGTAGAGAGTAAAACCTAGTATTTTCCAGGAAACAAAAGGTTTGTTGTTTTGTTTTTGGAGCATTTTATGTGGAAAACATCATACTGGGTAAATTTCTTTCATGGCTATTTTGGTTGGAATTTTACCCTAAGGGGGGACAATATGACATGGGAGTGGGGGAGGGGTGGCCTGGAAAGCAGAATCCCTCCAAGTATTTCTGAAAAATAAGGGAGGCTGGACTAGGCTGCCTCCTGAATTTCCTTCTAAGCTCTGAGGTTCCATATTTTTGAGCATGAAAAACCCCAGCGATGTCTACGCCTTTTATTCTTCTAGGGTATCGCCAAGCGTGCCCTCTCCGCACATGCTATAGAATGCGCCCCATACTAAAAACGCCCCACTAGATGCAGACCAGGAGCTGCTCTCGAGGGCTTCTAGATTTCCAATTCCATTTCAGTGATGTTGTGAAAGGAAAAAAAATAGTATTTCCAGACATGTGGACAAACATACAGCCCGAGGCAGGTGACGGCAGAATCTCATTTAGATGACAAGATCCTTCCTGGGCTTCTCCCAAGAGGCAGTGTGGGCTGATCAGCTGCTAAGCTGGGGCCCAGCGGGTCATCCTTATTTTTCAGGCATAATAAAATCCGAAAGATAAAGGTTTCCCTGACCCCTGAAGTTTTGGGTTTTTTTTATTCTTTTTCAGCGCCAGAAAATGTAAATAAATCAGGAATCTCCAGTAATGAATAGAACTCATTTATATAATAAAGTTTACAAAGTGTTTTCTCTTCATAATAACCTTGAGAATTAGGGCAAGTAGAAGCATCACTTTACAGATTAGGAAACTGAGTCTGAAAAGTCTTGTCCGGCCTACCTCGCTAGTTTCAGAATTAGAAGTTGACTCCCAACAGCCGTTCACTGAGCAAGCGTTTATTAAGCACTATTATGTGCCAAACACGATGCTAGGTGCTGGGGTATGAATAATAAACATAGTCCCTGTACTCATTCATACATATACATTCAAACAATAAGCATTTATTAAGAGTCTACTTTTTTGGTGGGCGGTGCCAAGTGAAGGCTGGGGAGAAGTCCCTCTGCTCCAGGATTTTGCATCCTGATTTAGGCTGTACCAGAAAGTGCTACTCTCAGTCTCAGAGGATACGTTTGTGTGCCGTCACTCCCATCGGTGGGGGCTTCTTGAACACGGGGGCTTTCTATCCTGGCCGTTTGGACAGCGCCCGGCACATAGTGGGCGCTTAGAAAATGTTTGTCGGCTTGCCGGGACTTGGGAAGATGCCTCAAAAGGGAGATGCCTGTGATTCTGAAGACAAGCGCAGGATCCTTTCCACTAAAACAGGAAACCGCTTGCTTTAGCAGGGATCGTCAGGGACTATCCAGGAGCTGCATTTCAAAAACAAGGGCTATCAGCTGCATCCAGAGGGCCCCAGAATAGGAAGGGGGCACCTGGAATCCACGCCATGAGAGGCAGCAAGGGAGAGGGAGGAGAGTCCAAGGCCCCCAAAGAGGAAGGCTCAGAAAGGAGTGACTGATCAAGGTCACCTCGGTAGGAAATGGAGGATGGGATAAAAGCCGCCACCTTTCAGCTCAAGCCCCCTGTGCTTCCTGGGTCCCTACAGACCGGACGGGAATCTTGGCTGTTCTTTGGTCCTTGTGTCAGCTGGAGCAGGGACTACATTTCTCCAAACCTCAGTTTCCAAATCTGTAAAGTGAGGGAGTTGGGCAAGAAGCTGCGCTGAGTTTCTTCCGACTTGCTAAGAGTGATAAAGCTACTTTTAAATCTTGGAAGAATTCATCTGTCTCCAAAGGGCAGAAAATGATTAGAAGCTATTTGTGGACAGATTTAAGTCCTCTGAGCCTTTCCAGCGAGGTAGAAGCTCTTTGTCACTGAAAGTAAATGCAGAGGAGGAGCGTGGTTACTATAAAGGTATCCGTGCTTCAGGTAGGTTTTAGATAAAACTCTTTCCGGGGCTCCCTTCGACACTTGCGCCCCGGAGGGGAGACCGAGGCACCTGGGCAGGTACAGGACCCGCAGCGCCCGACATTCTGCCGCTCGGACCGCGCTGGAGACGGGGTAACGGCAGCTGAGCAGCTGCTGGTGTCGCTCTCTAACGCATCCGGTCTCCTTGCCATGGAGCGGATGAGGAGCTGCTACTTGTCCGAGAGGTTTTCCCCGGTTACTGTTCCTGCCGGTTGTTCGGCGGTTTGGGATTTCCTGAGCAAAGCCCCATTCTGAACGGCCCAGAGCAGGCCGCCCTCGCCCTCTCCGGCATCACCTGGGACGCTGAGCAGGTAACCTTGGGGTGCTGGTTCCCCCCGGGGAGAGAGCAGCTCTGGAGGGCGGGGGCCCGTGGCCGGCTGCGCCTCGTGGCCTCCCAGGCCCAGGGCCCCAGGTGAGTCCGAGGCCTTCCCCGGGACCGGCCGCCGGGAGACAGAGCTAAGTTCAGGATAAGCACACGTAGGAAGGCCGGGTTTGCTCGCCCGGGCTGAGCTGGCCGTGGGCAGGAAGCCTCCGAGCGGGTCGCACCCCTGAGCACCAGCTGCCCACTAGCCGACACCCCAGAAATCTGCAGCCTCTCCAGCTCGGGTGCCCGTTCCCCACCCCCCGTGCCCCTGCTGGGAGAAGGCCCCTCTCTAAACATACGGGGGGAGGTTGGCCAGCCCTGGGAGGACGGCGCCCAGCCACTGGGGGAGTGGCAGGTGACCCAGAGCAGCCCTGAGGCTGTGTCCAGTTGGACGTTGGAAGGGCCCCTCCCCACCACTGAGCCCCAATCCTGGCACGTGGCCCGCCCTTCTCCACCCCGGGACAAACATCTGCCGATTTCCATGGCGCCCGAGCCCTGGGCCACGGCTGTTCCGGGTGGCTCGGATTAAATATACATGAGTCCTCCCCAGGGGGAGGAGGGTTGGCCACAGGCAGGCTGGGGGAGGGAACCTCTTGCCTTGTGTGGGGGTAGAAACCTGTGCTCCGCTCCTGTGCGCCGTCCCCCCTCCCCCCCAATCTGGCTCCGTTAGCCAATGGCAGGGCAATGCTTCTCTGTCGTGGATCTGCGCTCTCCGGGGTCCCCTGCATGAGGGGCCTGAGCTGCCCCGGCTGCTCAGTCTGGGAGGTGAGAGCCCGGGCAGAACCCTCCGCTCACTGCCCACAAGCAGACGCTGCTGTGCCCCCCAGGGACGCCTGCCCATTTGCAGAGGCTCAGCCTGAGCAAGGGAACCATGGCTCCCTTCACTGGGGGACGGCAGGCGCCAGGACTGCAGCTAGAAAGGGGAACACGCAAGGACCAAGCGGTTCCTGAGCAGGGCAGAGGTGGCGGCACGGGTTTCAGCTGCCAAGGGGCAACTTAAGACTTGCTACCAGAGGCCAGATGCCCATTGGTCAAGTGCACTCCTCTTGGGGAGGGGGGTGAGACCCCGAGATCCTCCCTAACTCTGGGACCACCCTCCCACTCCCCCGATTCAGGATCTTCACCACCCACAACCTTCTGCCTTGGCCGGACCCCCCTCCCCTGGGGGAAGGGAGGAGACACGGGGCCTGTGGGTAGTAATCCGAGTCCCTGACATATTCTCGGGTTGCCTCGTTTTGTTCCTGTGGAGGACGGAAGGTTATAAGTACCGGGGCACACTGGCTCGAGTCGTTGCAAATGAAGGGGAAACGATCCTGCTTTCCTGAGGGTACAGACCCCGAGGGGAGCCGGCTGGCTGCAGGGGGAAGGAGCCCCTCCAGAAGCGGGCTCCGCGGGGGGGGGGGGGGGCACCCCGGCAGCAGACACCTTCCCAGCATACTAGGCGAGCCCGAGGGCCCAGGCTGGGCCGTCACTTATCCAGAAGGAAGCCTTCCCCTCGGGGCTTAGCTCCCACCTGGCTGCTGGGCCCGGCCTCCCCGCCCCGGCTCAGCGTCTGCGGGGCCACGCCAGGTCAGAGGTGAGACGTTGGCCCCCTAATAAAACCCTCGGTGAGCCGTGGCTGGAGGGGCCCTGCCTTCCTGGGTGTCCGCATGGCCCGGCCCGGCCCACAGGGGCTCCAGGACCACCTGCTCCACCACCTACCTTATTATAATGGAGCCCTGAGGTTGCTTCTCAGCCCCATGTCCCCAGAAGGCATCGGGATCACTGCCTCCCCCTCCCCTGCCCCTCCCCTCCCATGTCTGTCGGGCCACCCCAGGTCAGAGGTGAGATGTCGGCCCACTAATAAAACCCAACAGCCTTTAGTGAGCCACTGCTGGAGGGGCCCGGCCCGGCCCACAAGGGCTCCGGGACCACCTGTCCCACCGGCTAACTTTCTTAGTATAAGGGATCCCAGAGGCCGCTTCTCGGCCCCACCCCCCCCAAGGCACCCGGATCAATGGCCCTCCCCGCTCCCCTTCCCCCTCCCCCCCAGGCTTCCGAGCAGGGATCTCCTGTTTAAGCCTGCTTGCTCCTCCTTGCCGGCCATTGTTGCTGCTGCCCCCTGCTGGTTCTCTGCAGGGGAGGCAGGCTGGGGAAGCCGCCCGGAGCCCATGCCCTCCCCGATTTTCTCCAGAAAAGCATGAGCCCCCGAGACACTGCGGCTTCTAAGGAAAAGGTATAATCACAAAGTGGGGACCAGGTGACTGTCCAGCGGCCCCCCTAGCTCCTCAAGCGCGAAAACTCCTCCTGGAGAGCCCCGAGGTCCCGAGCAGTGGGGGGCCCCTCGCTGCCGCCCATCAGCCCGGCCTGGGGCCCCCCACCTCCCAGCTGCCGTCTCCCCTCAAAGAGCAGGATGCTGGCCGCCATGGCCGAATTCAGGCTGTCCACGCCCGGCACAACGGGGATCAGCAGCCTCTTGCCCCCCGTGCTCTCGGCCAGCTGCAGGGACTCCACGCTGACCCCGTGGGTCTCCCCCCCTATCACTATGGCCGCCGGCGCCTCTGTCCAAGCCGTGTCGTAGCTCTGGACCTCGAGGTCCGGGAGCCAGTTCCCGACGGCCTCCCGCGGCTCCTCCTCCTTGTACTTGGGATGTTTCTGAAAGCGCCGGTCACACGCCCCGCCCTGGCCGCTGGCTCCGCCGGACCGCCGGGCCCGGGCGTGCAGGCCGCAGTTGTCGGCCACGTGGACCCTGGCGTCGGAGGGTAAGTGGTCGGGGACATGCTTCCACTCCAGGTTGCTGATGATGGGCACCTGGAAGTGAGCCCCCATGCCGGCCCGGAGCACCTTGGGCTCCCACGCGTCCACACAGCCTGCAAGGAAAAGGGAGAATTCAGCCGTGCGGGTTCTGCCCGGGGGGGGAAGGGGGGCCCTCCTCAGGGGCCAATCCCAAGGCCAGGGACCCAAGGGGGGAGGGCCTGAGGAGCAGAGTCCGGAATCGGGGCAGGAATCCCAGGCCCAGAGGAAGCCCGAGTCGCTCTCGCCGTAGCCGACTGGCCCCGGCAGGGTCCAGAAGCATTTGTCGCTGCCTCGAGCCAAACCCAGGTCAGGAACCGGCAGAACTCGGACCAAGGGGCAGCAATCAGACTCTGCCCCAGAATTTGGGGGCCTGGGCTCTCCTGAGAACGTGAAGAATGCAGCAACAGAAGCGGGCCGGACCTCCCTTCCAGGGGTTCTCGGAGCCCGGCCCCAACATGGAGTCCCAGGTCAGGAAGCCGGCTGGAAGAAGGAGCAGACGAAAGGATCCCAGTTTTTAAGTTACTGAGATGACTACAAAGCCAGAAGAGACTGGCTGACACGGTGACGCGCAAAACCAGTTGAACACAGATTCAATTAGAACTCCTGGAAAGGATGAAGTTTTAAAATGTTTTTGTCGATGAGATGAGGGCCAAGAGGAGAAAAAATGGAAATGAATCAAGAGCTATGAAACAAAGATTTAGAAAAGGAATTAAGAGTTTGGCATGACAAAACTTTGCCCAAGCATCAAACTAGCCCAAAATTAGAAGGAACCAAATAAAGGTCCGTAACTCCATGAGACAAGAAATGTTTTTAAAACACAGTCAAAAGCCTGAAAAAATAGAAGAAAACATAAGGTATCTCTTATAACAAAAACAACTGACCTGGAAAGCCAATCAGGGAAAAACAATTTAAAATCCTCAGACTACCTGAATATTATGTCATTAAAAAAAAAAAAAAAAGATTTCAAGATAATTTTTTTTAAAAAAGCTGCCCAGATGTTTTAGAATCAGAAGGCAAAGTAGAAATAGAATCTAACTCCTAAAAGAAAACCCTCAAAGTAAAAACTTTTAGAGCCAAAATTCATAATTTCCAGGTCAAAGAGAAAATACTGCAAATAGCCAGAAAAAAAGAATTCAAATACTAAGCAGCAACAGTCGGGATCATATATGATTTAGCAGCTACCACCCACAAAGAAGCAGAGAGCTTGGACTATGACATTTCAGAAGGCAGGAGATGGGAACTTTCAGCAAGAATAACTTATCCAGCAAATAGACTATAGTCCTATAAGGGAAAAAATGAGTTTTTCATAATCGACAACTTCAAAGCATTCCTGATGAAAAGACCAAAACTGCACAGAAACTTGGAAGTTCAAATACAGGAGTTAAGAGAAATATAAAAAGGTGTACACAAAAGAACTAAACAAGGATAAACTTCTCACATTTAAATATGGGGAGATATTACTTGTGGCTTCTCTGAACTCTAAAAGGAGCCTAATTAAGCAGAAGGTCTGGAAATTGTTTGATTTTGTTTTGATGATCTTAGAAAAATAGAGAAGGAAGAGGAATATACTGAAAGAGGATGAAGGAAGGAAAGGAAAGAAAGGTTAGGGAAAATAATCTTAAATAATTAGAGAATGCATATTTAAGTCTAAACAAAAAGAAAGGAGAGAGATCAGCTAAGACTTGAACCTTATTAGAATTGATCAAAGGAGAAAATAAAACACAAAAAGGTGGATCCCAAAATATATTTTGCTGGAAAAAGGAAAAGGGAGAAATGACAAGGGGGAACTAAAGCAAAGTAAACTCTAAAGATGTACAAAAATAGTGACATAGAATGGGAATCTTGTTCAAGGAATGCCTTAATAAATTATGGTATAGGGATGTAACAGAACACGACTATTATACAAACTGGTGAACGGGACGGTTTCAGAGATACTTTGAAGTACGTGTGATGTAGAGGAAAGTAAGGAGAACCAGGAGAACAATTTATACAATGACCACAATATTGTAAGACAAACAACTCTGGAAGATTTAGGAACTCTGCCCAGTGGCGGTGACCAACCACACAATTCCAAAGGACTCAAAATGGAACCACCTCCTGAAAGAGGCAAAGGAATCAGAATGTTGAACGAGACAAACATATATTTCTTGAGGATATGGCCAAAGTGGAATTTGTTTTGACTGACTATACGTATGTTTATGATGAAGGGATGAGAAGGAATAAAAGTAGATTTTTACTGATTGAAAAAACATTATTTAAAAACAAAAAGACAAAAAGAAGCCGATCACAAGGGGGCCCATTCCTTTGTGGGGTTGACCCTACCCATCTTTGCCTCTAAGGCAGGCCCTTTTCTTTGCTCTCTCCTCTCACTCCCATTCACTACCTAAAAAAAAAAAGTGCAGTCCCCCATCCTGCCTTGAAAACTGGGAAGCAGGAAAGCAGTAGGCACCTTACCATAAGTGCATTCACTTCTACCTACTCTTCCTTAGTGGCCCACTATGGGTGCAAGCCCAGCTACTTTCTTTTTTATTCAATTGACTTTACTTTCAGACATTCTTTCCCTCTCACTTTTTTTTTTAAAGAAAACAATAACAACAAAACCCGCTTTTAATCACATAAAATACATTTCTGCATTGATCTTGTTTTTCAAAAAAGCCTCAAGCTGCCCTCTGAGCCCTTTGCCTCTGTTAGGGGGTAAGCACCAGCATGCTTCAAAATTGTGACTGGTCACTGTGTTGACCCAAGTTCTAAATCTTTCAAAATTGTCTGTATCCATGCTGTGGTTAATAGTGTCTAAATTGTTCCCATGGCTCTGTTGGCTTCATTTTCCCCTTTCCTGCCATCACAAGAAGCTGTTATAAATATTTTTGTTTGTATGGGCCCTTTCCCTTTTTCTTTGTTCTACCTGGGATGAGTAACTGGAATAGTAGCGATGGTGCTGGGTCAAGTGGAATGTGCAGCTTAATAGTTTTTTGGGCCTGGTTCCAAATCCAGAAAAGCAATCCCAGTTCACAGCTCTACCAACAGCACGTTAACATACCTGTGTTCCTACAATGCCTCCAGCATTGATCACCTTCCTTTTTTGTTTGCTGGGCCAATCTGATGAATCTGAGGTAGCACCTCAGAGGTGGTTTGTTTCCACAATCATTTCTGGAAAGCTTTCCATCTCAACATCAGATGTCAAGTAGGCAAGTCAGAAAAATGTGATGAGGAACGGAGGGTGGAGCTGAAGCGGGTTTCCTGTCTGCCCAAGAGGTAGAAGAACAGCCAAGAGGAGACTGTTCTCCAGCAGGGTCACATGGGGCTCTGACTTCCCTCAGAGCTTTCCAAGCCTCTGGGGCATCTGAAGCCTCCCAGTCCTGGGGGTCGGGGCAGGGGAAGGGATGGTAGTTAGGAGGAGCAGAAGGGAAAGAGATGGAAAAGTGCTTAAATTCCTAACGTGATATCTGGGATTCTAGCAAGCAGAACTTTGTCCCCTGCACTGCAGCCAGTATCAACTTGAACACCAGCTGGGATTTGTGGAGATTTGAGTTTTTCTCCTTCCAAAAAAAAAAAATTTCTCTTCCTCAAAAGGACAAGTAACAAAACAGGAAAAAACAAGGGGAATCTCTGAGGTGGCAGCAGGGCCACAATTACAGGCTTGCTTGTAGGTCACAATTTAGCCACGTCTCAGCGACTAGTCCCAAGATCAATTTACATCCAGTCTAAAGACAATGTGGCTGCTTAACTACACAAGTTTCTCCCAAATGTCAAGTATATCTCAGTTCACTCGTTCCCCCCTGCCCCCCACCATGGTCCAGTTTGAAAAAGGCACTGGCTCAGGAGTCAGGACAGGCGTTCAAGTCCAACTTCTGACACACTGGAAGCTTACTTGGCCTCTCAGGGGCCGTTTCCTCATCTATTAAATGAAGGAAGCTGGACTAAGTGTCACTGAGGTTCCTTCAGATTTTCAGGTTATTTTATGACTTGGTAGGGGTTCTGTTTAAATCCAAGGGTCTTCACTTTCCCTAGAAGAAGAACCTGTAAAGGCTGGTTCTCATCTGGAGTCTGTTCTTGGTACAGAAAATTACATATAAACCCCAAAGTTCTAGAATTCAGAGCCATAAAACAGATACAAAGTCACCCTTTACCACTGGCATTTTATCCCTTTACTGTCACTACTCTCCAAAGTCACTGCCAGCTGCTCCCCTGGCTTGTCAGAGCCTCCAGGTAAACAAGCCCCTTACCTTTGGTGAGCAGCACCTTGCAGCAACCTGCCCCAGCCGCAGATCTCAGGATGGTCCCCAAGTTTCCAGGATCACGAAGATTGTCACAAATCAGCAACAAGGGCAGAGAATGTTGAAGTTGGGTCTCTGGAAACTTCATCTTAGCCTGGTCGGGTTTGGCAAAAATCCCTAAGGGGACAAAGCAGGAGTTCACCACCCTGAACACCGGGACTCTCCTTGGCCGGCTGCTGGCCCAAAGAACAACGAGCTGCCCGAGACGTCCCCTACCAGCCGGCACGCCGATGGCAGAACACCAGGAGCTCCCCCAGCTTTGCCCTTTGGCATTGGAGCAGGTGCAATGGTGAGCAGACTCCCACTACATAAAGCTGTCTGATTTCTAATATCCACGTGATGCTCCCTTATTCAAATACCTCCTTACTGAAGACTTCAAGGTCCTGCCCCCTAGAGGTGCCTCAGGAGACTGCCTGCAAAGCTCCTTGAAGGGAAATCGCCTGCAGATCAGAGCTCACCTTGGGGGGCCATGTGGGTGCTCTGGCCTGGTATTCTCTGGGGATTTTGCCCCCAGCCTAGCTCAGTGTTCTCAGACCAAAGAGAGATAAACAAGCCTGAGGGGCCTAGGACCATGCAAATCCTAAGTAGCCAGAGTTTGAAAATCTTTTTACCTTTTCTTAAAAGTTCTACCTTATCCCCTCCTCCTGAAAACCTAGTTTCTATGCACCTATGTGGGCAGGAATTGGAAAGAGCTTATTTGGTGCTTGAGCAGAAGAAGATAAATTCTTTCACGGACATGCTATTCTCAGAACCAGTTCCTTATCAGGTCACAGGACTTTTGGTGAATAACTACTAAGGGACAAGATGAAAGGCAGCATGATATGGCAGGTAGAGGTGACTTGGAAGCAAGAATCACTTGGAACTGAGTTCAGATCCTGCCTGTCACCCCCCAGCTGACCCGTTTTCTGGGCCTGGGTTCCCGCCCTGATTGTGCTGCTTTATTACGGTTCCTGAGGCTGAGACGGACATTCACACAAAGCCACTGACCCATTATTCCTTGTGGAGTTACGAGGTCAGACCATTCCTTGATTTCATCAAACTTCACCTTGATGAGTTTGACCCCTTTTAGCTTGTCCACGGGAAGCTCCTTCACGTATTCCAGCCGACTGAAGAAGACCGTCTGGGGCACGGCGCCGGCTCTGAGGGCATCGGCAATCAGCCTCCGGCCCTCCAGCAAGATCTTGCCCTTCTTTTCTCGGAAGGTCCGAGACTTGACGATCGTCATCACCTTGCTATGGACGAGAAGAAAGACACGGACAAAGAACCGTCCCCGTGAGTCCTGGGCTCCCTGGGAGCGTGGGGTGAGGCTGGAGGGCAGAGGCCACAGAAGAGGCCAGACATGGTGGAAGTCGTTGCAATCCACCCTTCTGGAGCCGGGTTTGGCGTGAGAGGACCTGGCTTCCCATCCCAGCTCTGCCATTCCCAGTGGGATGCAAGAATCCCCTCAGTCTCTGAATCTATTATCTCCTGAGCTTTTATGATTGAAAGGATCCTTTTTTTGCTGAGGCAGTCGGGGTTCAGTGACTTGCCCAGGGTCACACAGCCAGGAAGTGTTAAGTGTCTGAGGCCACATTTGAACTCGGGTGCCCCTGACTTCAGGGCTGGTTCTCTGCCCACCGCGCCACCTGGTGGCCCCAAAGGCTCTTTTCCCACTCAGATGGTCCCGGTCCAGATTTTTAAAATGGAGGTTCAGGAATTATAAAACACCCCGCAGTTCTCCCTACTCTGCAGGATTCCCTGCACTCCCGTCGGAAGCTCACACGTTACTCCCACCAAAGCATCCCACTGCAAGGTAACGCTTCCTTCTGCTAAAGTTACACATGGAGCCTCTAAGTGTTTGCACTTTGAGGGGGAGGGTA
The DNA here is from genome assembly GCF_016432865.1 of Antechinus flavipes. Classification (NCBI taxonomy): domain Eukaryota; kingdom Metazoa; phylum Chordata; class Mammalia; order Dasyuromorphia; family Dasyuridae; genus Antechinus; species Antechinus flavipes. The sequence goes on along the minus strand of NC_067401.1, from coordinate 27,810,637 downwards.
GTTTCATACGCGGCTTTCTCCAGTGTTTTGATGAAAAACTTGTAAAGCGGACTCCGTTAAAGGGAACTGAACGGCAGTAAAATCAGGCCTGGTGAGAGGAGAGCCGTTTCACGTGGTGACAGCCTGGTGTCGGTGCTTTCTGAAAGCAGGGCGGTCTCGCTGCTGGCAGACCAAGGGCAGGAGCACCCGGCCGGGAGTCCGGAAGCCCGGAGTCCCGCTCCAGCCCCAGGCGCTTCCAGCGGTGACCCTGGGCATGTCCCGTCACCCTGCCTCCGTGTCCCCATCTGTATAATGAGCCGAAGGAATGGCCGCCCCACCCGCGTCTGCCCCAGAGTCCGACAGGACGGACGAGGGCCCAACAAGGGCATTCGCTGCCTCTGTAGGAGCAGAATTAGCGGAGCCCAGAGCTGCGCTGGAAGGGGGCGCGGTGGGGTGATATTCCAGGGGAGGGGAACAATCAACAGACGAGGAGCCCAAGATGCCGGAGGCGGGGGAGGGAAGGGGAGGCGGGGGAAGGGGGGAGGGAAGGGGAGGCGGGGGAAGGGGGGAGGGCAGGGGAGGGAAGGCTCGAGGTGGGGCTTCATCTCTGGTCACTGCCTCCAGGGCCGGGCTGAGGGCATCGGAGGGGAGCGGGCTGGAGGCGGCCAAGGGCCCGGCACTGGGTGAGGAGAGGGGCACTGGGGCCTCAGGGAAGGGACAGCGTGGCCGGGAGGGCAGAGGGGACACGGCAAGAAGGGGAGCGTCACAGGGGGAGGAGGAGTCCCCAAGGGGATGCGGAAGAGAGCAGGTGAAAGGCTGGAGGGGAGAAGGAGGAAGAAGAGAAGAGGGCAGGGGGCTCACCTCAGCCTCCCGTCCCCCGGAAGGGCCCGCTCGTAGTGCAGCCCCAACTCCTCCCACGCTCCGGAGCTTGCCCGCGGCTCCGGCTTCAGCTCCCGGCCCGAGCCTGGGCTCTCCCTCTTCCGCCGCTCCGGCTCCGGCTTCAGCTCCCGGCCCGAGCCTGGGCTCTCCCTCCTTCGCTGCTCCGGCTCCGGCTTCAGCTCCCGGCCCGAGCCTGGGCTCTCCCTCCTTCGCTGCTCCGGCTCCGGCTTCGCCACCGTCCCCGCCGGTCCCTGGCCGGGGCTCAGCACCCTCACAGGCCTCCGCCTCAGGGCCCGTACCCCGCGCCGCGTACCCCCGCCCCAGACCGGCCCCGCAGCGAGCAGCAGCGCTCGGTACCCCCAACCACGGGATAGCCCGAGGGCCGCCATCTTTGCGCTGACGTCACGGACGCGCCGGCGTTGGTGACGTCTCCGTCATCAGCGCGCGCCGGAAGGAGGCACGCCCACTGCTCCAGAAGAAGTCCCTGGGATGGCGGAGGCGGCCGTGGTGATGGGCTCGCGCCGCGCGCTGCATTTCGTTTTCAAAGTGGGCAACCGCTTCCAGACTACACGCTTCTACCGGGACCTGCTGGGAATGAAGGTGACGGGGCGGGGGAGGCCCCCTCATCCCACCTCTAGTGTCGGTCCTCGAGCGCGCCCGTGAGGCCTGCAGGGCAACTAGTAAGCGGTCAGACCCGCCCTCGGGTCCCTCGGGCCCTGGGAGGGACCCCCGAGGCCTCAACCCCCTCATTTTGCAGATAGGGAAACTGAGGCTCGGGGAAAATTAGTGACCTCTAACCCAACCTCTGCTAGGGACCCCATATCTTACAGAAGAGGAAACTGAGAACCGGTTAGAGAAGCGGATTAGGCGGGGTCAGAAGGTGGGGCCGGGCGCAGGCGGGAGTCGCCCCCAGGCTCGCTGGGCATCGTGAGGAGGGGCGTGGCCGAGGTCGCTGTCATCTTTGCCCTTCGAGGCCCCCAGAGGAGGGGGCGCAGATCTGGAGCAACAGAACAAATCCTGCCCCACCCCTTTTACAGACCGTGAAGCTGAGACCCTCAGCACCCACGTGGTTTGCCCGGGCATAAAGTCCCGCACTTAGGGCGCTTTGAGGCCCCTGTCCCAGGTTTTGACTGTGTGACCTTAGTCACGTCTCCTGACCTCGAAAAAAGAACAAAATGGGGTCGCATTTTGCAGCTCTCGCCGAGCTCTGTCGGTGCTAACCGCTGCCGTCGCTAACATGCGAGAAGCTAGTGGTTAGAGAACAATATTAGCGATCGCTAAAGTCCTGGAAGGTTTGGGAGGTTTGCACTTGGGAGCGTTCCAGGCACCGAAAGACTGAGTAAATGGCGGGGCAGCCGCCCTTGGGGGCTGCGTCCGGAAGGGGGGATTCCGGCCAGATTGTAGGGCTCCAAGGCGCTGGGCTGTGGGCTGTGTCCTGGGGTCAGGAGCAGGTCTGTCCTTTTGGTACAGAGGAAGGCTGTAGTGAAACGGGCCTCAACTGGGGACGGAGCCCAGAGCTGTGGGGGAGAAGTGACAAACCCGCGACTGAGGGAGTGCGGGCGGAACGTGGCGGGCTGCTTTACCGGAAGCTGGGGAGCGTCTGTGGGGCTGGAAGCCGCCCTTTGCCCTTTCTGACCCTTGGAGAACCATGTTCGGAGGTCATGACCCTGGGTGACTTGGGTGGAGGGGCTTTGGGGCGAAGGGCCTCCATCTAGGACAGATGATTCAGGAAGCTAGACCCCCTGCAGGCTCCTGGGAGTCATCTACAGGGAGGTGATCACGGACTCGAGGGAAGAAGAGGGCCCAGAGATGGGGGAACATCCCCACGGACAGTCCAGAAAGGGAGATGACAGAGGAGAGGCAGAGGCGCAGGTCCTGGGAGTCGGGGGAAGTTGAGAAAGCCCTGGAATTCAGGAGTTTAGGTGACCTCCTTTGGGAGAACCATCGGGGCGGCGGGTCTGAACGCTGTGAAGGGACGATTGGGCACGCGGACTCCGAAACAGCTTAATAGGGAAGGGGAGGAGCTATTGGCTGGTAATGGTAGGATCGGGTAAAGGTTTTCTCAGCATGGAGTAGGGGAGGCCCTGCCTCCGGTCTGCTGTGGATGGGGAGAGCCTGGAGAGGAGGAGGAGGAGGGTCTGACCTTGGTGAGAACAAGCTCCAACTCCTCAGCCCGGGGCAGAGGAGGACAGCCCGGCTTTGTGCTGTGGCCTGGAGGTGAGCAAACTCTGGCTCCAGACAAGTAATTGTGTGTCCTGCTGTTTCCTTGTTCCCCCACGCTGTCCCTGTGACCTCACCTCCACGCCTAGTGCGCGCTGCCGCAGGAGTGGGAGTTCCCTCTGAAACAGGCCCAGGGAAATGGGGGACTTCCGGGGGGAGACGTCCGGGCCGCCTTTGGGATTCTGTCTGGGAAAATGGGAAACCAAGCCGGCCGTGCATCGGGATAACAGAGTCTGGGGCGGGGCCTGGACCCAGCTTACCACGGCTAGGCCAAAACAAGGGACTGGGGAGGGTCACTCACAGGACACTGGGTCTCCCTCTGCCTGGCAGGCACCCCGCCTGGATCAGAGGCCAGGGAGTGTGCCCGAAACAGGTGGTGAAAGTCAGGCACAATTGGACCAGAGAAAACTCCCCCCTGTCCAAAATGGGCGACCTCCTCCCGAAGCTTCCCCTCCCCCTAGCTCTGGGTCTGTCATCCTGGCTCCAAACCTCAGTCTTGTTCTCTCCCCTGTGTCCCCCACCCCCAAGGTCACTGTAGGACCCAAAAGGCCCAAGTCCTCTTCCCCGGGATTCTCAGCTTCCTCATGGGCCCCTGCCTCCCCCCTCCCCTCAGCGAGTCCCCAGAGCCAAGTGATCTCCTTAGCTTGGGATGAGGAGCACTGGGAAGCCGTCAGCGGCTCTTCCCCTTGGAGGCCCTCCCCATGCTGTGGGCCCCCAAGGGCTGTTGTCTCGGGCCAGGCTGTGATAGGATCTTGGCGCTTCCCTGGTGCTGCCCGCAGGGCCGGCCCACTCCCTGAGCAGGACCCCTCCCGCCGGCTTCAGGGATGCAGAGTCGCCTTCTGCCACATGAGGCCATCAGAGGACAGGGAACGAAGGCCCGTCTCCGAGCCTCATTCCTTGTTCTTAGTCTCCGTGCAGTCTGTGCCGCCTCCCTGTCCCAGGCTGGCCCTGCCCCCAAGGTGTCCCCTAATGCAGCCAGAGGGAATGCCCTTCCCCCAAGCTCTCTTTGCTCCCTGTCCTCACGCTAACTGGTATCATGCCTGTTTGTGCACTAACTGGCCCCCAGTCTGGTTCTCAGCCCTTGTGCAGAGCCCTGCTGGAGCCCCAGCCCCACCCAGACTGTTCTCGCCTTCTTTGCGGGCCAGTGCCCTTCCCATCTACCTCCTGATGGCAAGATTGAAAGAATGGCTACCCCGTCTCCTGCACAGGGCATGTATGTGCCCACAAGTGAGCAGTTATCCAAAGAAGGATGCCACCCACTTTTCCCCTCCCCACTCTGGTGGCCTTGAATCCTCGTTATCCCCCCTGCCCTTGGGCCACTATCCAAGCAGAAGAGTTCAGCCAGAGGGGACGCTGCTTTGGGACTGAGATAGAAGCAGTGGAGTCCTCCGGTGACGGTGGTCCGGGCGGACCTTTGGCCACACAGCAGGGCAGCTGACACTCACTTCCTTACAGATCCTGCGGCACGAGGAATTCGAGGAAGGCTGCAAGGCTTCCTGTAATGGGTAGGTCACTTTTCTATGTGTTTGTATTTCCCAGTGTGTCCCTCCCCCTTCTCGGAGAGCCGCACACCAACCAAGTCTAACGCTGTATGCAGCATTCACTCCACACCCAATAATGTCACTTCCTGTTCAGAAGTTTTTAGTAGTTTCTTATGTCAAGGATTCTTCACTTTGTGACCTAGACCCCTGTGGCAGCAGCCTGATGAAGCCTAGAGACCCTTTTCCTCATCCTGGCTTTAAATGCATGAAATAAAATATATGGGGTTACAAAAGAAATCAGTTTTATTAAAAGTTATCAAAATTTTTAGGGACAGAAGTTAGGAACCCCTGTTCTGTCACCTCAGGATCAAATGTAAGGGTCAGACACTAAGCATTTGAAGTCCATTGAAGTCTTGCTTCTTCTGATGCCCTCAGATGGTTTTTGTTTCTGTCCCTGTTGATCCACGCTGCTGTTTGAGCTGAGCTGTGACGGGAATTTGGCGTTGCATTCAGGCAGTAAGCAAGCACTCGGTGTGTGCTGTGTTCTCTGCAGGGAAGCCATCCTGGCCCTCACAGTCTGGTCAGGGTGTGTGTGTGTGTGTGTGCGCGCGTGTGTGTGCGCGTGTGTGTGCGCGCGCGCAAAACAGATACAAGAAGAGTTGGGGACGGCACTAGCCACTGAGGGCTTGTTAAGGGGATACTGTCCTCTGTCCCCTCCCATAAGCCTTGAGGGAAAGCAGGGAGTCTGAGCCAGTAAAAGAAGGCGGACATTCTGGACCAGGAAGCAGCCAGTCCATAGGCTTGGACTGTTGTAGTAAGGAACAGGGCGGGACCAAAGAGTGTGGAACATGACTTTTAGGGTGAGTCATGAAGATGTAGAAAGATCCCTGTATTTGAGGGCAAAGGACCTTGAGCTTGTCAGACCCGGCTCTGCTACATATTCCTTAGGTCACTGTGGGCCTCCATTTCTCCATCTTTGCAAAGTTGTCACTTGAATGAATAAGTAGAAAACACTCCTCAAAGTGACCAGTTTTTATGGAAATGTACAAGTAAGCCCTTGGTAGACCCAGCGCTGACCACTGAGCATCTTTTGGAGCTGGGTAACGAGCCAATGGCTCAAAATGCTAAATTTTGAAATTTCTGTCCCAGTGGCCACAGCTTTAAAAGGCAAAATCTTCAAGTGGTGCTGGAGGCTTACTTAACCATGTTAGAAATCCAGCACTTTTAAAATCAGGTGCTTTTCCTTTGTACAAACAAAACTAATGCAAACAAGATTAGAAGGGAAGCAACAAACTGGGAAAACATCTTCACAGTTAAAGGTTCTGATAAAGGCCTCATTTCCAAAATATATAGAGAACTGACTCAAATTTATAAGAAATCAAGCCATTCTCCAATTGATAAATGGTCAAAGGATATGAACAGACAATTTTCAGATGATGAAATTGAAACTATTACCACTCATATGAAAGAGTATTACAAATCATTATTGATCAGAGAAATGCAAATTAAGACAACTCTGAGATACCACTACACACTTGTCAGATTGGCTAAGATGACAGGAAAAAATAATGAATGTTGGAGGGGATCCGGGAAAACTGGGACACTGATGCATTGTTGGTGGAATTGTGAACGAATCCAACCATTCTGGAGAGCAATCTGGAATTATGCCCAAAAAGTTATCAAATTGTGCATACCCTTTGATCCAGCAGTGTTTCTATTGGGCTTATATCCCAAAGAAATACTAAAGAAGGGAAAGGGACCTGTATGTGCCAAAATGTTTGTAGCAGCCCTGTTTGTAGTGGCTAAAAACTGGAAAATGAATGGATGCCCATCAATTGGAGAATGGCTGGATAAATTGTGGTGTGTGAATGTTATGGGATATTATTGTTCTGTAAGAAATGACCAGCAGGGTGAATACAGAGAGGCTTGGAGAGACTTACATGAACTGATGCTAAGTGAAATGAGCAGAACCAGGAGATCATTATACACTTCGACAACGATATTGTATGAGGATGCATTCTGATGGAAGTGGATTTCTTTGACAAAGAGACCTGAGTTTCAATTGATAAATGATGGACAAAAGCAGCTACACCCAAAGAAGGAACACTGGGAAACGAATGTGAACTATTTGCATTTTTGTTTTTCTTCCGGGTTATTTTTACCTTCTGAATCCAATTCTCCCTGTGCAACAAGAGAACTGTTCGGTTCTAAAAACATATATTGTATCTAGGATATACTGCAACATATCCAACATATAAAGGACTGCTTGCCATCTAGGGGAGGGAGGGGAAAAATCAGAACAGAAACGAGTGCAAGGGATAATGTTGTAAAAAAAATTACCCTGGCATGGATTCTGTCAATATAAAGTTATTGTTAAATAAAATATAAAAAAAAAAAAAAAGTCAGGTGCTTTTCTTGGATCCATAGGGCTCACATCTGGGCCTTCCCAGGAGCCCTTTCTGTGCCATAGCTACTGGCTTCCTGGAGGCTGGAGGAAGATTTTCCTGTTGTCACTGTTCTTTGGCTTTGCTTCCAGGCCTTATGATGGGAAGTGGAGTAAAACCATGGTGGGCTATGGGCCTGAAGATAGTCACTTTGTTGCGGAGCTGACCTACAATTACGGCATCGGTGACTACCGACTCGGCAATGACTTCCTGGTAAGGATCATGACAGATCATATCCACCTGGATCAGTGTCCCTGCCCCCAGCTCAGGAGGAGGTGGGGAAAGAGAGAAAAGGGTTGGAGATTGGCTGTAAGGGGGAACCCTCCATAATACTTTGGGCAGCACACCTGTACGTTACCTGTACTGTGCCCCCAGACCTTCCTAAGCCCTTTTCCTGCTCCAGCTCTTTTCTCTCCCCCTCGCTACCCCCTCTGTAGTCAGTCAGCAAGTGTAATGTCTGACACAAGGACTCTAGCAGCCAGGGGGAATCAGGAGAGCTTCAGAGAGGAAAGATGGCACCCACACTGAGCCTTAAAGGAACAGGTGAATAGGAAGACCTGCCAGGTCTGGGGCACAGCCACGGACACTGTGGAGAGATCCGGACTTTAGGGTCGAGAAGGAGGCCAGCTTCCCCACCCGCCTTCCTTGAAGCTGGGCAGCGTGGAGGGGTAATGGCTTGAGGCATTTCACAGACTCAGAGTTGTCCGGCCTTAGCAGCCATTTAGTGCTGTCCATCCCCCAGTGGGAGCCCCCACTGCTTTGCATCCAGGCTCTGCAGTAAAATCTTTGGGTTTGGGGGCAGGGAGGGGTTTCCAGGGACTCCCCAGGTAGCAGGGCGCACCTTTGGATGGCCCCTGGCTGACCAGCATGCTGCTTCCCACAGTGAGGGATGACTCCTTCTGTCTGTGAATGCTCCCCCAAAGGCCTCTGCTCCAGGCCCAGTACCCAGTAGTACATGGAGTAAAGGAAGCATCGGGTCCTGATTATAATCATAAAAGCATGCACTTGTAAGGAAGGAGGGTCATCAAGGTGCTCTTCACCTTTCTGTGCCTCTGGCTTTCCCCAGGAGCCTTCATTACTCCTGCTCAGAGGTCTGTCCTGGGCAGAGGGGAGGGGCCTTGAGAGAGCGCCCCACCCCCTTGGTCCCAAGCGACAGAACTTTGGAGGGTTTGGGGGTGGGAACGAGTTCCTGTGTAGCCTGAGTGCCTGTGTACGGGAGGAGCTGGCACCGAGCATCGTCTCCACCCGCTCACAGTGACTCTGGGGCGGTCACCAGGGGAAGAGTAGGGGCCCAGGAGAGAACCTGGGGAGGGGGATAAGAGGCCGGGGAGGGCGAGTGAAGGCCTCTGCTAGTGTCCTAGGGAACTGCCCATGGCCCTGATTGGCGGCCAAATCGCCACTGACACACAGGGCTGTCCGAGGCAGGGATTCCTGACTTGTGACCACGCCAGACGCCTCGGGAGGGGTCTGCTTCTGGGTTCAGAGGGGAGCCGACTATGCAAGGCGGGGGGACCATTTCTCAGGGAGTTCTGAGAGGACATCGGCAATGGACGGCTTATCTTACATCTTGGTGGGGAGATGCGCTGTCTTCTCCAGGTCTCTTCCCTGGGATTGACCAGAACTTATCTTCTGGGAAATTCCCCCTGGTTGCTGCTGATCAGAAGGGGAACTGAGCTGAGATGAAGTCACAGGGTTGAGCCTTATCTTGCTCTGGAGGTGAAATGAGCCTCTTATCAGCCTGGCCATCAGGTAGAGTCACTCTGGTATGCTTTTGTCCCAGGGCCTCACCCTGGTCTCCAGCCAGGCCGTCTCCAAGGCCAAGGAGGCCGAGTGGCCACTGCGGGAGATCGCCGAGGGACTTTTCGAAACCGAAGCCCCCGGAGGATATAAGTTCTATTTAAAGAACCACAGTCAGCCCCCATCAGGTACTTACTGGGCAGTGCCCTCCTGCCCCCCGAGGGCCAAACGCAAAGGGAAGAAGGCTTCTCAGCAGGTCGGGCACAGGGGGTGATTTCTGCCCCCTGGCTCCTCTCCTCCGGAGCCGGGCTGTCTCCAAGTGTCTCAGGAGGCACTTCTGTCCCTTCTCAGCCTTGCCACCTCCAAGCTCTTGAGGCTGGAACGAAGCCAGAATCTGGAGCGCTGGGAGGGTCTGGGTGCCCACTTGCCCTGTCAGCTGTCTTTTGCCTTGTGAGTAGAGCTGGTTAGTGCCAGTCCACCAAGTTAAACACCTGCAAAAGAGCCGGAGTCCTTGAGGACCTGTCGCAAAGTCAGATTGTAGCTCCTTTCATAGGGTCTGATGGAAGGGGCTCCCTGACCTCCGGCCTCCTCCTCCCCATCCCTAACCCTAATCCTAACCCTCCAGTACTGCGTTCCCCGTTGTTCTGGAGGTCTTCCCTCAGGGAGCCCTGGGGGATCAGGCCCCTACTCAGGGTTCTGTTGTTCTCATGGCTGGTGAACACATCCCCACAAACCCTTGGTGAGATGAAGGTGGGTGATTAGGCCGGGGCTTAATCAGCGAGGCACGAGAAGGCACGAATGCGCAAGTGGAGTTGTTTCTGACCCGCAGACCCTGTGCTGAAAGTGACCTTGGCCGTGTCCAACCTGGGCACGTCCCTGCACTACTGGTCGGACCTGCTGGGCATGACGGTGTATGAGAGGGACGAGGAGCACCAGCGGGCTCTGCTGGGCTACGCAGACAGCCAGGTGAGCGCCGGGCTGGGCCCCCTGCTGACTGGGGAGGCTCGAGCTGGCCCCTAAATGGCCGCTTCTGGGTTCCTTTCAGTGCAAGCTGGAGTTACAGGGCATCAAGGGAGCCGTGGATCATGGGACGGCCTTTGGGAGGATTGCTTTCTCCTGCCCCAAGAGAGAGGTAACCCGTTCTCATCGGCCCTGCTCCAGGCCTTGACAGCCCTACTTGGCCTCCGCCCTCTCCCCCCGTCCCATCTCCCCCCACCCCTGCTCTCTCCCCCCTCTCTGAGTGACTGGGTGGTTCTGGCTCACTCCTGTTTGGTCTTTGGTGGTGAACATTGCCCTGAACCCTGCCACACCCCTCAGCCCCACGTTCCCAGGGGGCTGCTGAGCGCGCCCCTTCTTGGCCACCTCTCCCAGCTGAGATACCAAAAGCAAACAAAGGGAGCCAGGGTTCTCTCCCTGTTTGACATTGGCCTGCCCCGACTGGCAGAGGCTGGCAGGGAGCAGCTCCTGACCCCAAGCCTCTGTCTCTGTTTCCTAAGTTACCAGACATAGAAGCACTGATGAAAAAGGAGAACCAAAAGATTCTGACCCCTCTCGTTAGTCTGGATACACCTGGGAAAGCGACGGTCCAGGTGGTCATTCTGGCTGACCCGGTAAGGAGGAGCCCGTGAGCGGGCTGGGGCAGCGAGCTGCCTTAGGCCCGGACTCTGACCCTTTGTTGTCCTGTTTAGGACGGACATGAAATTTGTTTTGTGGGCGATGAAGCATTTCGAGAACTTTCCAAGATGGATCCAAATGGGAACAAATTGTTGGATGATGTGAGTCTTGTTTATTTTCTGAATACGTGTCCTTTTTTGTTCCCCTTGTCCTGGAATACCTTGGATTGGGATGGAGTGACTTGTGCTAGGGGGCTCTGATTCTGACTTGGAAAACCATGCCTTTGGGGGCCGGAGAGAGCCAGGTCTGTTGCTTTATTGGGGTAACAGCAAGCTACCAATGTGGAAGATGCCAGCAAGGGATTTTTTCCAGGCTTGGTCCATATTACAGAAAGTTTTTCATTATTGAGCTTTAAGGCCATTTTTTCTCAGTGTCCCCCAAACCTACCTTGCTCTGTTTGCTCCTTTCTGCCTCCTGCTTTCCTTTTAAACCCCAGCTCAGATCCTTTGTCCTGGAATCCTTTCCCAGTTTCCTTCACTGGAGCACCTTGACCTTCCTCTGTTTATGTCCAGTTTATCCTATCCAGAGCTTGGACATTCATAGCATTTGTCTGCTGTCTTCTTGAAGACAGCAGGAATTGACTTTGCCTTTCTTTGCATTTCCAGCTCCTACACAATGCTTGGCACATAGTAGGTGCCTTATTATTGACTTGATTTAAGGGAGGAGAACAAGAGGTTGAGTTGGTATTTTTAATACTTATTGGCATTTTATCATTTTCAGATAACTCATTTCCTTTTCCTTTCCCAGAGAGCCATCTCTGAGGAAAAATGAGTTCAACAAACCAAACTTCTATCAGTTGAATCTAAAGTATATTCTGTGTTCCTCGTCTGTAGTCTCCCATCTCTGCAAATCAGGGAGAGGGGTATATTTTCTCCCTATTCTCTGAGGCCCAGTTTGGTCAAAATAATTACACAGTGGTTAGTGTCTGGTTTTTAATTTGCTGCTCTTTCCATTATGCTTCCTGTGTCTTGGGAGCTGGCAGTGTGGGGTGGCCAGTAATAGCACTTAGCCCCTTCGGCCAGTCACTCCTGCTCTAACAGCCCCACTTCTCAGCTGGGGAGCCCTTTGTGCCAGTCCAGGTATTTTTCCCTCCATTTTAACTACCATTTTCCCTCGATTCTCTTTGGATAGGCAATGGCAGCAGACAAAAGTGATGAGTGGTTTGCTAAAAAAAATATACCGAAGGCTTCTGGATAATGGAAGACATCATTTGAATAAAGACTTAAGCTGTTTGTCCCGACTCCCATCCAGCACTAGAGATGGAGTGTTTCCTGAGGCTCTTATTTTTTAGGGGGGCCCAAGGACATAGTCTTTGTGCCTTTTGGGGAGAAGTGTCTTAGTGAAATTTCAATCCTGGATCTTTCAAGTTGTCCCCTTTTGTAGGCCCACCATTCTGATCACAGATTAGTTACATGGATTTGGTGGGGGCACAGGTTCAGCAAACTCACAATTTGCCAGGACTTTAGAAATAGTGGCTTTTTCCCAGAACTGGAGCCCCAGTCTGGGCAGATACTGTGACTAAGGCAGAGATCCTAGAGTTCTTTACTAAAAGAACTTGATGTAAAAAGTCAAATCAGATTCTAAGTCAATAAAGGATATGGGCTCACTATCCCAAAAGGATATCAAATTAGTAAGTTGATGGTAAGCAGAAGATTCATGAGCGGGAGGTGGAAAAGGCATGAAGAATTTTATGGGCCATCTTCCTCTCCACTTTTCAAACTTCTGTGGGACCAAAGGAAAATGGAATGTCACTTTTTGGATTTCTTGAAATTAAATGGTACTAGCTTTTAAATCAGTTTTCCCTGTGATTTATAGGGGTGTTTTATGTCTTTTTTTGGTATAATTGAGTATGGAGATTTTGTTTAATATTCAGTTGACTAGGGTTGGGCTTTGTTCATTTCAAAAAGGAGAAAAATTTCCCCAATTCTTAGGGTTAGGAATTAAAGCAGCGATGGGTTAATTCTTTTCATAAAGAGGATGGAATGGGGCTGGGGAAGGCTGGCTCCAAAGAACCAGTCTCAAAGCCACACATTAAAATTTAAACTGTGAGCTCTTACCTGAAGCTGGGATTTTAAGAGAAAACCCTGGTTTATAATACCACCTTAACAATGTTTTTGAATATTAGACTTGGGAAGATTTTCACTCATTCCTGTAACTCCTAATGCATATTTCAAATGATTTACAGAGCATCAGAAAGTAGTTAGGACTATCAGGATTTTTCCAGGAGAACAGATGGTATTTTTTTCTGTATAATGTACAAAAATAAAGTATATGATACTCAAGGTGATTTGATAGTGATATTTATTGTTTAATGGTTCATTTATGTTCTGTGTGGGGATAAGAATTGTTTACACAGACCTTGAATTGTCAAATTTCCTTCTCAGTTTTTTCAGTGATTTGTGAATTCTATTCCTTTTTTCCATCTTAAGGCTTTTCCCCAACAGCCTTCTCCTGAACTGGTCAAACTAAAGTGGGTACACCAGCCAGTGGCAACACCCCTATGCCTTGTAAGGATCCAGCCCACAGGGTGCCCACACTTGGTATGCCTGTGGAATTTTAATTACCCATTGTGAAGGTTAAGAGTGAAATACCCTGACAGTATCAGCTCTCACTAATTCATTGCCCATTTGCTTACACACCCCGGGGATGTGATGACACTCATTCTGCACAGGGTGAGGTTTAAAGTACATCTTACTTTTATCTAGGTAGTTGAATGTTTGAGGTGCTCAGTAATTCTTAAGTCAGAAAGAACCTATAAAACTACTTCCTATGTAAGGAAAAGCAGTGAGTGCCTGCCAGATGGGAAGACCAAGGTGCTGATCAGTTCTACTCATTATTGGTCACAGAGTGGCTTTATTATTGGATGTAAAATATAGGCCTGTCCCCTAGCATCAAGGACAGGCATAAAAGTACATTTCAAAGATAAACATCCATATGTTCACCTCTGTTGACTCAGGAGAATGTTCTGTATTCAGAATTAGATGAGATGTTTAAGAGCTGGCCCGTGCTCTGTTCTGCCTTCCTCAGCATCTCTTGAGGGGAAAGGGCTCTGCATTGTTGAAACCTCTCAGGGGCACCTGCAGCTCTCCCCACTTGCCTACAATGAAACCCAATTTAGATTTGTCAGTAATTTTAGAAGGGAAGCAAGGGCACCCATGACTTGGGAACTTGACAAACAGGCCATAAATAAATGTTACAGACATTCCAGCTTGGGCTACAGTAAGTTTCTTAACAGAAGTCACAGTTTTGAGATGGCCATGGTTCTCTAGTCCTACCTATTTCCAAAATGATTCCATGCTTTACAAATGGTTGTCTAGCTTCTGCCTTAAAGACATCCAGCAAGGAAGGACTCCCCCTCTCCAGGTAGCTCCTTCCAGCTCCTCAGATGCACAATTTCCACAGAGCCGGGAGGGATTAATAGCCCACAGTCGGTGATGGTTTCAGGCTTCAGTGTCCTGACAGCATCTGGCTGGATATCGGGATAGGAACTGAACCAGCTATTTTATCAGCATCTGGCATTCCCTAAGGGAGGAGATTGCCTGGGCAAGTTGTCATCTCCGCGACTGACTAAAGAACAAATCCACAAGAAGCAGAATCGCATTAAAACATAATTGTAAGTGTTGAAGGACATCAGTGGTATTGATTTTTCTAAGTGTGTGACCAGACCGTGGATACCGTAGGTGGAGCAGTGATTAGAGCACCAGGCTTGGAGTCAGAAAGGCTGCTCAAGTCCAACCTCAGGCAAATATTCACCAACCTGTCGCTGAGCCTCCAATTCAGTTTCCTCAACTTTCCCTGGTGGTTGTGAAGATTAAATGAGATGTTTGCGCAGGGTCTGGCACAGGTGCTGCACAGCTCGTATGCCTGAGGTGGTCTTGGTTCTGGAAGCCCAAATTTCCATGACACCAAACCACTTCTGACTCAAAAGGGGAAATCAAAGCTATTCCCTGCTGACTTTGTTCCAGAGACCAAAAAGGAACTATCTTTGGTTGCTATAGACTGTTTGGTAATTTCACATATTGTTTTAAAAACTTCCCACTAGTTTAAATTTTCAAAACCACGTCTTTGAACCTGACTTTTCCCCACACTAAAATAAGCCCATGAAGTCTTTTATCACTGCTAAATTCTTAAATGTTCCATGATCAATCTAGGTACTAAGGGTGGAATTGAGGATGGTTGTTTTCCCCGCCCCCAGCCCCACAAATTCCCCAGGTAGCAGTAGTGGGTACACTGGGAAAGCAAATTCCACCAGGCCTTATAAAACCGTCCATGGCATGTCACCATGGGAACTTTGCTATTGCATAGCTATCATTCCTTGCAAAAGGGCCCAAACGGGCCCATGCAGCCTGTCGGAAGAGGGGGGAGGCAGAGGAACAGCATTACGGTGTCCATAGGTCACAGTCCAGTCCAACTTTGGCCCCTAGCAGCTTTCCTAGTGGCTGTCAGATCTTAAGACCAGATGGGAGACTTCCCTCCCTCAAAGGCAGAAGAATTCCTTTGAAAACAATCTTGCTTTTCAGGTCACATTCAGTGACAGAGATCCCAGCATTTAAAGCTACAAGGCCTCTCTGTTTCTAAAGTCTACCTAAAAAGAGTCAGACCAGCCCCAAGTTGTTTCTGTTTCCATTTCTGGTCATAGACATTACAGGAGGATCTTAAGAGTAGGGGCTGTAAGGCTGGTCATGGTGGGCATCCTTTTGGGATTGCAGAAACACTGTGGCAAAAGTGGTTAGTTTGGGAGAATGCTGCAGTGGGAAACCCTAAGTTCCTACAGATTTGTTTTCCTTGTAGGGCTTTCCAAAACTTTGTAATCTTTGTCCCAGTTTAGCAGCTGGACGGGCGCATTCATGGAATGTATCACTAGTTGGAGAATTACTGGGATTCCAAGTTGGGCGCGTTCATTTTGCTTAGATATGTCGTCCCAGGAAAGATTATATTCTGGGACCAATCAGAAGTGAATATAATAAAATGATAGAAGATACTCCCAACTCTTTCCCCACTTTGTGAATGTGTTTCAGCAGACATTTTCAATGCATCTCTTGTGATTTTTTTTCCTCTTAAAAAAAATACTATGTTATAATACCTATACAGATTGCTTGCTATTTTGGCAAGGGTGAAGGTAAAAGAGGGAGAAATAAAAAAATTTGGAATTCAAAATCTTACAAAAATAAATGTTGAAAACTATCGCTTTACATGTAAGTTGAAAAATTGAAATAAAAAAAATACTATGCTGTGTGGGATGTTTCTCTGTAAGAGGAAGAGGAAAGGATACTGGGGATAACTAGTATAATTAATAGATAAGGATAAAAACTGCTGGGAAAAATGGAAACTAGTATGGCAGAAACTAGGCATGGACCCACACTTAACACCATATATCAAAAAGGTTGGAATGGGTTTATGATTTATTCACAGTAATATTATAAGCAAAAAAGAACAACAAAGGATAGTTTACCTCCTCTGATCTGTGGAGAAGGCATTTATGGCCAAAGAACTGGAATTCATCATTGAACAAAAAATAGATAATTTTGATTATAAAGTTAAAATGCTTTTGTACAAACAAGACTAGAAGGGAAGCAATAAACTGAGAAAACAATTTTTACATTCAAAGCTTCTGATAAAGGCTTCATTTCTAAAATACACGATTGATGTAATGTTCACTTCTCTAAAATATGTTCTTTGTGAGCAGGTTTCTTGGGGGGCTTCTGGGAGCAGCCTTCGTTTCAGTTCTGTGTAATAATCACCTCAAATGCAGCCAGCTGTTAAAGTCCAATCCTTTATTGTCTCTTCCAAAATAGCCTGGTTAGCTTTCCTTGGTTCAGAGCGCTCTTGTTCCTAGTTCTTTGCCTCTGCCAGCTTCAGCCTCCAGCTCCCCATGAATCCAAAGCCTCCAGCCAGCACAATGGTAGAATATTGAATGGATCTGACTCCTCCGAGAGAGAGTGGGCTTGTGGGAGCTGTGACTTGTAAATCTTCTCCACTGAATCTTGACTCTCTTAAAGATGTAAATTCTAATGTGTGAACTAATGTGTGAACTCTCTTAAAGGTTGAATCCAAGTACATAAGCATTGTCTCTAGCGATTCCAACAACTTAGCACCTTGTTTCAAGTTCTGGCCCATAACAGATTGACTCAAGTTTATAAGAATTCAAGCCATTCTCCAGTTGATAAATGGTCAAAGTTTATGAATAGACAATTTTCAGATGAAGAAATTAAAACCATTTCTGTCATATGAGAAGGTGCTCTAAATCACTGATCAGAGAAATGCAAATTAAGCTTGAGGTACCACTTCACCTCTCAGATTGGCTAAGATGACAGGAAAAGATGACAAATGTTGGAGGGAATGTGGGAAAACTGATACTATGTTTGGCTTCTAGTGGAAGCTTTAAGAACTTTGCATTTATATACAACATGCTCTTCTCTCTACACCCTCAACAACTGTCATTTTCATTTCTACTAATGTCCGTGGGGCCGGTGGAACAGCTTTTACCTTTTAAAAACTTGGGGGACAATAGGGCCCACCTTTGCTCAGGGTGTTATCAGTGGTTGTCAAGAGCAGAACCAGGATTAAGACCCAGGGCATAGTTTACTCACTAAAACTGCCATTAACATGGTTTCTCCCTAACAAAAATGGGGCTTCCCATAGCTGTATCTTACAAGCCCCAGAGATCATTACAGAACAAAGCTGGCTCCAGACCAAACCTGGACTGGGGAAGGCTTACAGAGCTTAGCTTCTGAAGAGGGGAGGTCTCTGGGGATCCAGCCCTTCTTGGGGCCCTTTCAGGCCTATAGTAGATCCATATTCTGCTCCTTCTCCCCCCACCAAAGAAGTCACAAATCCACATTTGGGATTTGCCTTTTAAAGCGATTTATTAGTTATAGTTCCTAACTAGGTTCCTAGGGTCTCAAAGGAATTCAGTCGCCCTCCATAATAAGATTAAGTTGATTCTTCCCCTCCTGGGAAGGCTGGTCTTTTTAACACTGTTTGTTCTTTAGCTCTTCCACTTTGGACACGTATATCCTCATGGCGTCCAGCTTGGACATCCCTTTGCGGCAGTTCCAAGCTTCCCACTTGGCTTTGGCTTTGAAGTCGGTGACTTCTGGGCAGGGGATGTTGATGTCCCCAATGGTGGCCTGCTTGTAGTAGCTATACACTACCAGTTTCTCCTCGTCAGAGACGGGGCCTGTCAGCTGCTTAACTGCTGCACATGCCAATTCAAATTCTACCTGGGCCATCAGATGCTACTGGTCGTAAAGGTGGGCTTATTTGTCGGTACCTCTAGGGGAAGGGAAACTTGGTCTTCAAGGGCTAGAAGAGAAGAAATTGCAAGAGAACGTGACTCCGGGCCGTGGGCAGAAGGGGCTGATTAGTGCCACGGACCTAAGTGGTATCAGGGAGCGCTGGAGAGGCGGAGCGAGGCCGGCTGGGAACGGCAGCGGGGCCTGGGACAGGGAGTCAGTGTCCAAGGCTCTCGGGGCTCTTGGAGAACTTGGGGATCAGTGTGTCTAAGGCAGTGAGGCATGAGAGTTCTGCAGGGGGGCCTTTGTGTGACCCCAAAAAAGGATGTGAGAGCTCAGTAAAATGTCAACGACACATGTGGGTGTTTGCATGGACACAGACGCGCGCAGCACCGAGCTTAAGTGCGTGTTGAGGAGCTCCTTCGGTGTGAGATGCGAAGGCGACCGGACTGAGCCGGGAACCTGCGAGTGGAGGGCAGTGCGGCCTTGGGGGCGCAGGAGAACCCCGACTTCCTTGGCTCCGTTGCCGAGGCTGGAACAGACCGGTCTCCCCCTTCCCCACTTTTTATTGAGAGTCTCGTGACGTGGTGAACGGTGCCGGATTACAGAGTTCAGAGGCAGCCTCAGCACACTGACTAGCCGTGTGACCCTCGGCCTGCCTCAGTCTCCTCAGTTGCAAAATGAGGATAAGACGTTCCCCGACACCTCCTCAAATGAGATCACACATGGGGAACTCCCAGTGAAGAGGTGCCTGGGGCTGCTCCGAGGGTCCGGGAGGGGTCCGGCCGGATTTCTCAGTCACCATCCGTGACACACGCCTCACTTAGTGCCCAGAGAAAATGCCACTTCTTCCGTGAAGCTTCTTCCGTCCTGCTCTCCAGGCAGTAATGACCTTCCCCACACCTAGACGGCCTCTGCCTTATGGTTATATGTGACTCTGGGTGTTGTCCTGATATTACTGAGGCCTTAAGGCCTCGCCCGAGACCTCGGACAGCGGCCCTTAACAAACGGGGCAGTGCCTCTGAGCAGGGGAAAAGTGAAGCCCTCCTGTGTCTACAAAGGCCTGGGGAACCCCCGGGAGGGGGGGCGACGAAGGGGACCCCATTTCTCAGACGCAGTTTCCTGGCCTGCAATAGCAGGACCATCACCCGGACCCCTCGGGCGGGAATTCTGCCTTCTGCCCAATCAGGCGTGGGCGGGTTCTGCCCCCTGGTGCGCGGGCCAGCCAGAGAAAGCACAAAATAGACCTGAAGGTCTAACCTCAGGGTTGGTCTAGGTGCTGGGAGCCCAAGGCCAGGCCCACCCACTCAGAGCAAGAGGGCTTGAGGGGCTACTGGGCCATTGGGAAGGGGTCCTTCTGTGCACGAAGGACGGGATTCGCTATGGGAGGGGCTGTCTGTGGGGGCTGCTATGTCTGTGTGAAGAGGTGGTGTCTAGAGGAGCGACCGTGTCTGTGGGAGGGGCGTCTAGAGGAGCACTCTGTGTATGTCTGGATGGGAGGGGCATCTAGAGGAGCACTCTGTGTATGTCTGGATGGGAGGGGCATCTACAGGAGCACTCTGTGTATGTCTGGATAGGAGGGGCATCTAGAGGAGCACTATGTCTGTGGGAGAGTGTATGTGTCTAGGTGGGAGGGGCTCTAGGGAGGAGCGTCTAGAGGGGCACTCTGTGTGTTTGGGTGGGAGGGGCATCTCCGTCTATGTCGCTGTGCTCAAGTCAGGTCAAGGTCAGGTCAGGGTCAGGTCAGGGTCAGGTCGGGTCATGTGCGCACGAGCGCACGCCTGGCCGCCCGTTAGCCGCTACTTACTCGAAGACTCCTTGGTTGATGATCCGGGCCGGTAGGGGGCGCTGTCGGGGCGGGGAGGGGGAAGGGAAGGGGAAGGGAAGGGGAGGGAAAGGGGAAGGGGAAGGGAAGGGGAGGGGGAAGGGGAAGGGGGAGGGAAGCCCCTCTAGGCCGCACTGGGTCTCGTTGGTCGGTTCAGGCACTCGCTACAAGAGAAAAGGGAAAAACGAGGAGGGTTTGGAGGAGCGGACACGGCCGCAGCCGAGAAGGCCGGAGGCGGAGCTGGGACTGCGGGCCGAGCGGCCGCGCGCAGGGGTTAGCGGCGCTCCCCATTGTGCGCTGGCACCCGCGCCACAATCCTCGGGAGCGGGCCTCGGGCGGGCGCGGCGCGGGCCCGCGGTGGGGGCGGGGAGCGGCCAGCCCCGCAGGGCAGCGCTGCCGCCGGGGACCGGAGCCGCCGCCATCGCCATGGACCTAGGTGAGCGAGCCGGGCGGGATTGGGGCGCCCCGCTGGGCGGCCCCCCTCCCGCCGCGCTCCTTCGGGGCGCGGGCACGGGCGAGCATGCGCGCTGAACTCCGCGGCGCTCCCGCCTCCGCCGCCGGCCCCGGTCTCCGGCCTTTGGGCGGGATACCCGGCGGGAGCACCGCGGCCGAACCAGGAAGGCCCCCGCGGGGAGGGAATGGCGCCCCTCAGAGGAGCGAGCCAAGGGCTCAGCCTAGCCCCCACCACGTGCTGGGCTCCCGGAGCCCCGGGCGGGAACGGGGCTAGGCCGGCGACCTCCTTCCCCTCCCCCCGCTCCTGTAACATTTAAAAAAAACACGCTGCCCCCCAAAAAATACCACGCGCTTGAGCCCCCACGGGGCCGCACCGCCGCCTGACTCCCGGGAATGTAGAGGGTTAGCCGGCCAGAATGTTCCACCCCTGCCCGTGTGCACCCACACCCCCCGCAGCGGGCGCCCCCGAGAGCTGGCCGCATGATCCCCGGGGGCCAGGGTCACACACAGGGTCAGCATTGAAACCCAGCCCTGAGTCCCCTGGAGCCCCACCTCCGCCCCCATAGTCACATCTGCCCCCACCGAGGTCCCCGAAGTTCTTTCCGGCAGCTCCGAATGTCACTTAGAAAGCCGGGGGCCGCCCTGGGAACCAAGGCTTGCTGAAGGGGATCCTCTGCCTGGGAGGAGAATTCTCAGAATTAGGCCCGTAGAGAGAAAGGGAGAACCACGGGAAAAACATCCCAGAACTCTGGCCTTGCAGTGGCGCTGACCCGCCCCCCGCTGCCACTTACTAGGTGGGTGATCGGGGTCGAGTCACTTTTCCGGCCTCAGCTCCATAGGAGGAGACGGTGGGGCTGCAGGAAGGAGCCCTGGGGTCATCCCAGATGAGTTGGTTTGGAGGCCAGGCCCGTTTTCAGTAGAGAAATACCCACAGAAGGGTCTGAAATGCTCTGGGAGCAAAGAGGGGTTAAAATGGCACGAAGCTGGGGGGGGGGGGGGAGGGAGGAGACCCCATCCAGGTCAAGTTTGGCTTTAAAGAGGAGGAACCCCTCCCGCTCCTGGGGGAATCAGGCACCGAAGCTCTGTTTGAAAGCCCGTGCCCCCGAGTGCCGGGTTATACAGAGTAAATGAAGCAGTCCCTGGCAGGAGGGGCTCGAGTTCTAATGGGGAGAACACCAAGGCCATATAGGAGTTTGTGCAAAGTAAAATGGCTGGGGCAGAGGGGGCGACCAGAGAGAAGGCGATGGAGTGGAGTCCATGGGACCCTTGTGCCTGAAATCACCAGAGGAAAAGGTTTTGGCTTCCACCATGTAATCTCACACAGGTTCTTTATAAAAAGTGTCTCCTCTTCATCTCCAGTCCATGAAAAAGCGTTTCAGACTGAGCCCTCGGCCCTCCCAGTCTGGCCAGATTTAAGAGTTAGCTTGCTTTTCTTGATAGAAAAGAAATTATTCCTTGAAACCTGAGCCTTTTTGAAAGCTTGTTAGGGGTGTGTGGTGGTGTGTGTGTGTGTGGTGTGTGTGGTTGTATGTGTGTGTGTGTGTGTGTGGTTGTATGTGTGTGGTGTGTGTGTGGGGGGGTGTACGGGATTACATACATATACACACACATAATACATATGTACACATCCATCCATACACAAACAGACTTGTGCACACGCATAGCTGAAAGAACAAAGAACTGGTGCATCCAGCTGACCTTAGTTCTGTAATTGTTTCCAGGTGGCCAAGGGGCAAAGCAGGAGGTGCCAAGTCAGTGCACAGGAGGATGCCCTTTGCATATGAAACCTATTTTAGGTGGCCATTTCCTTAAGAAGAAAGGGTCCTTTTCCAGGAAGCCTTTGTGTTTATTGTCTCTGTTCATCCTGCCTGTTTTCCTTTCTTCCAGGACCCTTGAATATCTGTGAAGAAACAACCATTCTTCATGGGGGATTCCTGCTGGCCGAGCAGCTGTTCAGCCCGAAGGCTCTGGCAGAACTCAAGAAGTCCGACTGGGAGCAAGTTGGACGGCCCATCATTGAAGCCTTGCGAGAGATCTCCTCTGCGATTGCCCAGTCCCACCCCCAGGCTTGGACCAAGAAAGCTTTGATCATCATCTGGGCCAAGGTCCTCCAACCCTGCCCCATCACACCTTCAGACACAGATGCTCGGTGGCAAGAAGACATCTTCTTTTCGGTGGGGAACATGATCCCCACCATCAACCACACCATCCTTTTTGAGTTGCTCAAGTCCCTCGAGGCCTCGGGGCTGTTCATCCAGCTCTTGATGGCCTTGCCTTCCAACATCTGCCGTTCAGAACTGGAACGCTTTGTGGAGCACGTGGCCAGCGACACCTCCCTAGAAGACGTCACCTTCTTCTTGGACGTCTGGTGGGAAATGATGAAGCACAAAGTTGACCCAAAGGACCCCCTGCTCACCCAGTTTCGGACAATGGCGCACAAGTACCTGTCATCTTCAGACGAATTCTCCCATCCGCCCAAGAGGTTCAAGGCTGACCCGGACGCCTGCCCCATCATGTCTTTGTTGGAGGTGCTGCTGGACGGCCTCAAGCAGATCCAGAACAACATCACGGCCCCCAGCCTGAAGTGCTGCGCCGTGGCTAACCTGGCCGACATGCTGACTGTCTTCGCCCTGGTAGAGGAAGACCCGCAGGAGCTGTCCATCACCATGTACTTGGACAAGCTTGCAACTGTCATCTCCCTGTGGAATTCTGACGCCCAGAACCCTTACCACCAGCAGGGCCTGGCCGAGAAGGTGAAGGAGGCCGAGCGGGACGTGAGCCTGACCTCGCTGGCCAAGCTGCCCAACGAGACGCTCTTTGTGGGCTTCGGCTACCTGCACAGCCTGCTGCAGCAGTGGGGGGAGGAGCTGCAGGCCACCCTCAACAGCAGCCAGAGGCTGAGCTACGGCAGCTACCGCCTCTGCGACAGCCTGACTTCCCTCAACCAGAACCTGAAGGGATACCAGGACACCAAGGATCTCTCGAAGGACGAGGGACAGCTCGTCTCGGAGCTGGCCGAGTGCGTGAAGAACTTCCTGAGGAAGACCAACACGACCCTGAAAGACAAGAGCTCGGAGGACATCACCGCCTCGATCGCCATGGCCATCATCGGGCAGAAGATGGACCGGCACATGGAGATGTGCTACATCTTCGCCTCTGAGAAGAAGTGGGCTTTCTCGGCCGAGTGGCTGGACTGCCTGGTGAACAACAAGGCCCTCTTCCGGGAGCCGGGCTTAGTCCTGAAGCTGCTGGAGACGGTCACGACGATCGACACGTCGGGCCGAGAGATCTCGCCGACCAAGGCGGAGGAAGTCACCAACTTGATCCTGGACTGTTACTCTGACCTCTCTTTGCTGGATAAAAACAAAGTGCTCTCGGGCATCCTGAGCTCCTGGGGATGGAAGGGCCTCTCGGAGAAGCTGGCCACCTACATGGAGGGCTTCCAGGAGGATCTGAACATGGCTTTCAACCAGATCACCCAGAGTGCCTCCGAGCAGGGCCTCGCCAAAGCCATCACGTCCGTGTCCAGGCTGATAGTGCTGCACCCGGAAGCCACGGTGAAAAAGATGTGCAGCCTCGCCATGGTCAACCTCGGGGCCCACAGGTTCCTGGCTCAGATCCTCAGTGCTTTCCCCGCCCTCCAGTTCCCCGAGGGACAGCAGGAGCCAAGCTCAGGCCCCTCTCTGCTGGCGGCGTGCCTCAAAGAAACCGTCTGGGGGAAGCTTTCGTCGGCCAAGGAGGAGAAGCAGTTTTTGGAGTTCCTGGGCTACCTGATGAACCCCCCAGAGCAGGAGACTAGCACCATCCCCTTGACCCCTCTTCTGGCGCCGGAGGAAGTGATTAAAGTGTTTGTCCTTCCTTACTTGATGCTGCATGTGGAGGAGGTGGACCTTTGTCTCAAGATCTTTGTTCAGGCTCTGGAAGCAAAGCCGTGCTCGGACGGCTCCTGGCTGCTCTCCTGCTCCCCGTTCCCTCTCCTCTTCACCCTGTGCCAGCTGCTCGACAGCTACACCAAATACTGGCAGCACCCCAAGGCAAAGCGGCACCTCTCGCTGGAGTCCAAAGATATGGTGATCAGCATCCTGGAGCAGCTCTCGGAGGTGGTGCTGCCCAAGGAGGAGAACCCCAGTCCGGAGAACTGGACCAAGTCCTTGTCCTGGCTCCACCGGAAAACGGAGCAGCTGGACTGGATCGTGGGCTTGCGGCTGCGGACTGTCTTTAAGGGTCATTTTAAGTGTGAGGTGCCGGCCACGCTCTTTGAGATCTGCAAGCTTTCTGAGGATGACTGGACCTCCCAGAATCACCCCGCCTACGGGCCCGGCACGGGCCTTCTGGCCTGGATGGAGTGCTGCTGCATCTCCGCTGACACTTGTGAGCACATGCTCTCCCTCCTGGCAGTGGATACAAACAACCCCGAGGAGGTCAGCTTCTTCAGCAAGGGCTTCCTGGTGGCCTTGGTGCAAGTCTTGCCTTGGTGTAGCCCCAACGAGTGGAAATGCCTGCACCAGCTGACCAAGAGTCTGTTGCAAAAACAACTGTTGCACGTCCCGTACAGTCTCGAGTACGTCCAGTTTGTTCCATTGCTCAACTTGAAACCTTTTGCCCAAGAGCTACAGCTCTCTGTGCTCTTCTTGAGAGGTTTCCAGTTCCTTTGCAGCCCTAGCTGTTCCAACTGGCTTCCTACAGAAGGCTGGAGCCATGTGGTCAAACTCATCTGCAGCAGCCTGACCGACCTACTTGACTCCGTCAAGGTCCAGTCCCTGTGCCCATGGGCCCAAGGACAGGAGAAAGACTTGACGCAAGAAACCTTGTTTGTTTACACTCAGCTTTTCTGTCACATCCTCCACATCATGGCCATGCTTCCTGAGGAGGTCTGTGAGCCCCTCTACGTTCTAGCCCTGGAGATCCTCTCTTACTATGATGTCCTGAGCAAAAGTGACACCTCCACAAACGCCCTGCTCCGGAAGGCAAACGAGCAGCACTTCCTCAAATCCATCGCTGAAAACGTTGGCCCGAGGGAACAGCGGAAAACTTTGCTGCAGAAGATCAACAACTTTTGATGACCCACACCAGGAAACGCAGGTCTTCCATGGAAATGAGGCAGAGCCAGGGCTAGACGGGATGCAAAAACTTCCTTTCACAATCATAGGAGATAGGAGAGGCAAGATATACCAGGGGTACAGTATGTAAAGAAGAAGAAAATACTTTCTTGGGCATTTGTAATAGTTATAATAAAATTTACATTTTCTTTTGAACTTTTCCCATCCTTTTATAATTGGTCCCAGATCACCACTCTTAGGCTCCAACATCCTCTAAAATTATCCTCACTGGACTTGTGGTAGCCTCAAGTCATGCTGGAAAGGATGCTCTTTGTCTAAGACTAGACCTCCTGATCCATTGCCCAACAAGTGGGCAAATGGATCGACTCACAGGTTATGAGGGAAGGGAGATGGGAGAAACTGTTTTAAGTGTAAAGTGAGTGCTGGTAAGAGTCAGATGCTCTTGTTGTATGGGGCAGCAGCAATAAAAGTGAAGTCTCATTGGGCCTGTCCTTTGGAAATCCAGAGTTTGGCTGTCATTTGGTTGGAGCTTCCTGGCTAATTTCCTCACTGAGATTGGACTGAAGAGAAATGGGACAGCTAGGATCCTCCTCTGGTGTCCCCTAAAACCACATTGGCTCGGGCTACAGGAAATCCCTCTTGGACTGAAAATATTCAGGAGGTATGTTCTCCCCGAGTCAAAATAGGAGCAGAGACAATCGTCACCCCTTCCATCAAATGGTTTTAAAAAGAAATTTATTGATGTCTTTCACAATGAGAGTAAATAGGAAAAACATTAATACAATGTAATCTCCTTGAGGGAATTTTTTCTTTCAGTTAAATTATCAGTAAACAACACCAAAACAAGCCTACAACTTGTATAGCATTTTAGAGGTTCAGAAAAACAAACAGCACCCATCAGACTGAGACAGCAAGAGTCTGAAACGAGTCCTTGCTGTTAAGTCAGCTACCACTTTTAAAGACAATGGAATCACAACTGATGGGGGAAGGTTGCCTTATTTTTAAAAGTACTAGCATAAAAAATACTTTACCATAGCATAATTACTAAAACATCCTATTTTTCTGAGGAATGTTTTAAGAGTTGGCACTTGGATTTCCCTCTTGAAAGGGGGCTGGTGACAAGGGTAGTTAGCTGTAAGGAGGGGCGGGGAGGTACCCAGTGATCCTTTTGGCTTGGATATTTGTATTAGACTCCTTTTGAAGGTAGTTAAGCTGTCAAGGACTCCTGGTTAGAACACTAAGTTATAAGGAACATAGGAAAAAACACTCAGTAGTCCAGACATGAATTTTTTTTAAGGCCACTGGAGTCTCATCTAGGGAAGTATGTAAGCCATAGGCTGGGAAGAGGTTAAAATCCTGTTTTACTAGATGTCAGGCATCCCTATGCATACGGACAGAACAGACTGGGTGCAAGGGAGCAGTCGGAGAATATGGTTTGCCAGTTGGTCCTGATTTCTCTAACTTGGCTTGCAAAGTTGAAACAGACACAACTGGCAATCCTATAAAAATTGCTGGCTCCTCGGGTAGAATTCCCCCTCCATCCCAGCCCAGGGGAGGTGGAAGTGAGTGTTAAAACACTGGCACCAGGGTAAGAGTGAAGGGAAATGGGGCATCTGAGACTTGCAATGTCAGCCTAGGAAAGAAAAAAGTAAAATGTAGCCCCACGTCTTCTGGCCCCTTATTCCCACAACGTACACAGCTAAGTCAGCAAAATTTTTGCTTTGGTCCTGTCGGCCCAGAATTGGCTGTTCCTTGATCAAAGGAGGTGAGCAGAAGGATGTGTGAAAGGCAGGCTGTAAAGCCAGCACACAAACAACCCGGCAGAGGCTAGCTCGTCACCGGGTCTCTTCCCCCAGGACTTCTGTGGCACAGCTCGGGTTTAGACCCCGCCACAAAATCCCTCCGGGCCTTGGGGGTCATAAGCCAGACCCCTCAGTTCCTCATAAGCCACAACACGATTTGTAGTTGTGCGAATGCTTCTGTTAAAAAAAAAAAAGCAGAATGGAGAGAGAACGTGATTGTTCCTTATAAAACCCAACCCCTCTGCTCCTTATTGACTCCCACAAGACAGAGCCCATCCAGGGCCCGAACGGTTCTGTGGGGTGCGGAGGAGGCAGCCGGGGGGCCAGGGGGAGACGCCTTTCTCTGCTCACTCTGGGTCACGGGTGCCACTAACTGTCTTTTTTGGCCTGGGAAGTGTTGAACATCTGGGCCGCCTTCCTGCAGAGCAGAGCGAACCAGTAGAGCTGGGGCGCGATGAGGAAGGCGTTGATGACGTTGCACAAGAAGGGGATGCGAAGCGGCGTCTCCCACAAGCTCAGGCCCTCCTCCCGGCTGTAGGACCAGTACATGAAGGGGAAGACGAGGATGCGGAAGACAAAGAAGGTCCCCAGGGTCAGCGCACCGTTCAGCCTGTACACAAACGTGTCCTGTTTCTTTAGCTGCAGGAGAGAGCGGGGAGGAGAAAGGTTCATCAGCGGCTGCAGCCGGGGGAGCCTCTGGGCTCGACCAGATGGGACAGCCACTGCTTAGATGAAGTGTGGATAAGTGTGTATGTGTGTGTGTGTGTCTGTGTGAGTGGGTGTGTGTGTCTGTGTATGTATGTCTATGTGGGTGTGAGTGTGTGTAAGTGTGTGTGTGTGAATATGTGTGTGTGTGTCTGTGTGTGTGTGTGAGTATGTATGTCTATGTGGGTGTGTGTCTGTGAGTATGTATGTCTGTGGGTGTGTGTCTGTGTGGGTGTGAGTGTAAGTGTGTGGGTGGGTGTGTCTGTATGAGTGTGTGTGAGTGTGTCTATGTGTGTATGTGTGTGATAATGTGGGTGTGTGTGTCTATGTGTATGTGTGTGTGAGTGTGTCTGTATGTGTGTGAGTGTGTGTGTGTGTGTGAGAATGTGAGTGTGTGTGTGTGTGTGTGTGTGTGTGTGTGTGTGTGTGTGTGTGTGTGTAAATGCTATTCTGAGGCTGAGGTACTCAGAAGGTGGGTATGTGGAAGGGCGGTGGATAGCTTGTGTAGCCCTGGGGGGAGCAGATGCAGACACAACTTCATGCCTGACAGAAAGGGGGAAGAATCCTAAGCATGAGAAGCATCTGGAACTGGAAGAGTCTTTTCTGCAGTCCGGCTGCCCCCTCCCTCTGGGCTTTCGGACAAAAGCTCCCTCCCTTGTGCAGTTGGTTGTAGAAGGGACTGGGTGAATGGATGGGCTCCCAGGTTCTCCCAAGATTCTGGGATCCTTCATATAAAAAGAGCTGGGCATGACCCCCTCCAGAGAGCCCAGAAGGGGATGGCCGCTGCGCCCTCCACCAGCATCCAGTGGATCTCCTGCCTCATTAATCTGCGACTAATTTATTGATAAAACACGGTCTGTATAATACAGTCATCCATCCATTAGTTTGCAGGATGATCCGAAGCAGACCAACTTTCCGGGTCTCTGTAAAATGAAAGGTTTGGCTAAATACTCCCGTCAGCTCCCATCCAGCTCTGACCCCGATTCTTCACATACCAGGATCAGAATTCTGCCCAGTGACACAAACGGGGTGCTGAATTCTGCTGTGAAGATACAGCCCACAAAGAAGTCACCACGCTCTCCCCGTAGTACCTGCAGGCGAGAAGAAATCAGGACTGAGAAAAGTGCCTTTGGAGAGAAAGGAGGGGCGGGAGCCAGGTCGGCCACGATGGCTGAACATGGAGGTTAAGGCAACAGTGTCGGAGCCGCTGCCATCCCCGAGCAACGAGCTCCCCAGCCAGCAGAGAGCATCCGAGGCACCCACTTACAGTCCCCCACCACCTCGCCTCTCGGAGTGCGTAGGAATCCAGGTCTAGCCACACAAAAAGCAAGCTTGCTTCTTGTTCTCCTGAATTTTACCTTCACGGCGTCAAAATATTACATCAGTTCCGTGCAAAGAAAGCAATTATTTGGTATGATAGACAACACTCAACCAATTGCAGTTTTCATTTTTTAAAATACGTTTTTAAAATAATTGGGTTTGCCCCAAATAAGTGTAAGTAGGAAGAGCCTAGATGACGGGGTTTGCTCCAAATGTTGCCTGCTGGCCAAGGACAAGCCCTGCTAAACAATGAGAAGGTTGGCTCAAGAGGGAATTCCTGAGCTATGATAACCGTTAAATGGACCAAAAATACTCCTCATGGTTCTGTGCTTGTCATTTTACACGGCTGGCATAAGGAGCTGGGCAGCCATAGTGGAGCCAACCAACTAAGGGAACAAAAGAGACTGGAAAGGCAAAGGTTGTCCGAGGCACGGCCACGGTTCCTTAAGCATGGAAAACGTCCCCTGCTGCTCCAGAACACGAGTTGCCTTGGCAATGATGGCGACACTGTGAACACTCACCTGTGCAATGGGTACAAGCACGACCAGAATGAAGATATGGTGCGTGAGCATGAGGCAATCGTGCTTGAGGAACCTCTTAAAGATGGCGAGAGTGTGCTTCTTATCCTCGCCTCGGTTTCGGT
Organism: Antechinus flavipes; assembly: GCF_016432865.1. NCBI lineage: Eukaryota > Metazoa > Chordata > Mammalia > Dasyuromorphia > Dasyuridae > Antechinus > Antechinus flavipes. The sequence goes on along the minus strand of NC_067401.1, from coordinate 27,781,180 downwards.
ACCAGTAGCAGATGTACATGGCGCCAAGATCGTAGGTCATGTATGGAATCAAAACCCACACATACTCTCGGGCAAGCCAGTGCCTAGAGGGAAGCACATGAACATTCTAAAAGCCAATTCTGGGAGCCTGAAAGCCAGGGATCTGCCCATTCCTGACTGGGGTGCGGGACTGACCCCTCGCTCCTTACACAGCGGTTAGGGCTCCGAATGCTCGCCAGCAAGGGGACGCCTCTAAAGAAACAGCAAAGGGAAAAGGCACAAGGAAGTTGTTGAACCATGTGCTGTGGCTATAGAGTGAGGGAGCCAGACAGAAGGCAAAAACCTATTCAACATCCTTCACTTCTTCAACGACGCCGTCCAATGTTTCACTTCTGTCTCATTCAGCCAGTCCCTTGTCATGGACTACACTGGCCTTTTGTGGTACACACAAGTTACCCATCCCGCAAAGTCACCAACACTCCCTTCTAAGAAAGTGATGTGGGAAAACAAGAAAGAAGTTAAGGAGGTAAATTGCATTTTAGAAAAGTTAGGTATCATAGACCTTTGGAGAAAACTGAATAGGACAGAAAGGAGTGTGCTTTTTTCTCAGTGGTACATGGAACTTACACAAAAATCAACCATGTATTAGGGCAAAAACCCCTCAAAATCAAGGACAGAAAGGCAGAAATAGAAACTGATGTGGGGATTAGACCAAAACTCCTATTTGCAATCTAACTCCAGCGGGGCTAATGTGCCATTACTCCCAAGCTGGAATCTGCAGTCTGAGAACCCCAAGCCTCCACATACATAGCTCAGTTCCCCGACTCTGAGACATCCATCTGATTAGAACTTAGAATCCCTGCCCTAGTGAAGCTGTAACCAGTGACTCAGTGACTTGGGTGATAATTCTCCCTGCTACTCTAGCTCGGGTCCCCCCCTATGTCACCAGTGTGAAAATAACCAAGTTATGGCGGTTTTTCCAGAGAGGGGCTGGTATGAATTTACGAGCTGCTTGCCCTAGGACATTGTGGACAGGATCCTTTCCGAAGGATCCTTTACTAAAGCCCTGGGACAGAGCAGGAGCGGGTGATGGCGGCCCCGGTACTAGTTAATGACTAACCATTCCACATACAAAAATTGTATCTAAATGTGTAATAATAAAATCCAGCCTGTGTATCCTGGGAGAGAGGCGGCCCTTGGTGCAGTCTTCCTCCTGAGCTGGTCCCCAGACTTCCTGTTCCTTAATTACACCGTGAGCAAACAATGGGAACTGTAATCAAGCCTGCGATGAATGGAGTAGCTGTAATATGAATCAATCACCCGGCTTTGCTCGTGCAATGCCTGACGAGGTGTGGCTGGTAAATGGCTCATCTTTAGCTTCCATGGAGCAATTCCACAATTACAATAACTACCCCCTTTGAAAACACAAGAAAGTCCCCGAAAGCCTAGTGGGAAAGCCGGGTCTGGTCTTTAAGGGGAAGCTCTCTGAGCTCCATTATTTGCCATCACGCAGAATTACAGCTCTGGGACAAAGGTCTTCAGAGGTAACTGAGTGAATAACAAGACACCCGGCTTCTGGTCCGGACTCTGTGCGTTTAGACAGATCTGTCACAACTCTGCGTCTCAGACTCATCAGGAACGGGGACCCCTGCTCTACTTAATTCACAGGGTTTTGGAGTTTCAAGTGAGTGAATAATCCAAAAGAAATTAATCCAGATGCAGGGGAGTGAAATGCCCTAGTGTACCTCCCTATTAAAGAAGTTAAAGCAAACAAGGAAAACAAGTCTATGGGGGTAAAATGTTTGGGTATTTGATGAAGACTTTTCAGGAGATTCAAGAGCTTTTACAACATTCCCCCATCACCAGTGTCAGATGATTGGATTCAGAGCTGGACAAGCTTTACCCGGAGTCCGTGAACTTGGATGGGAGGAGAGTGTTATCCCAAGGTTACCCCACCTCTGACTGAAGCCCTCCGTGACAGGAGGCTCGACCTTGCTGAGGCAGCTCAGGTCACCTTTGGACAGTTCCAGTTGGGAAGAAGTTTCTTCTCCAGTTCTCCAGATCTGGCTCACTTGTTACCTCCACTCCCACTCCCCCTATCGCTCCCCATTATGGCTGATCCCTCTTTTAGATGAGTCCATCAGATACCCAGGGGGCTTTCATGTCTCTCTAAATCAGGAATTTGTGAACTTTTATTTTTAAGTATTTTGGTAACTACTTCAACATAACTTGTTTCCTTTGTTGTTGTTGACTTTTTGTGCTCTTTTCTTGTCAAAGATACTGAAGTGGCTTGTCATTTCCTTCTTCAGTTTATTTGACAGATAAGGATGGAGGCAAACACGGTTGAGTGTCTGAGATAGGATTTGAACTCAGGGCTGCCTGACTCAGGCCTGGTGCTCTATCCACTGGGCCGCTTGGCTGCCTCCAGAACTAAGGATGCCAGTCCTCCGCTGGCCAGCTTGAGGGCACATTCCTCATCTCCTCCTTCCAAGGCACGGTGTAGTTAAGAGATAGCGGTCCTTGCTCTCCTATCAGCCAACTGAGTTTCTGCACACTGAGACCCCATCTACCCACAATCTCCCCATTCTGTATCTTTGAAACACAAGTACATGTACCATATGTTTATCGTTATTAGTAATAAACACTCAAGTTCACAAAGAGAGAAAGCTCCTCTGAGCCAAGAACTCCTACTATGTGAGAAAAGGACAGCCTCATTTCCCTTTCAATGCACAGCCTAGAGCAGTGGTCCTCAAACTTTTGTTCTCCATATCTTTATCCTATTAAAAATGATTGAGGATCTGTCCAAGAGTTTTTGTTTATGTGGTTTATAGTTATAGATATTGATCACATTAAAAATAAAAACTAATTATGAATTTGTAGACTCTGAAAGGATTTCAGAGATTCCCAGGATGCTCTGGACCAGACTTTGAGAACCACTGGCCTAGAATAACATCACCTAGTTACAAGTGAAAGGGACAAAGGGAATACAAGCCCCAAATCTGAGGCCATGAGATGAATTCATCCTGAACAGCGTTCAAATTCAGCCTTTTGTGTGTGACCTTGGATTCTTCCCAGTCCTTTGTGAAATGAAGGTGTTCACAAATAAGGCATTTCATCAGTATAGGGAACTGCCTAAAACACGCTCCACCAGTGCAGGTCAGTGGCCCACTGTGATTCTTAGGTGCCCGGGACCCTGAGAGAAGAAGCCATAAATTTGTCCACTGTCACACAACTAGTAAATGGCAGAATCAGACCTCCATCCCTCTGCTTCTTTTTAGTCACTGCTCATTTTCTATTTGAATTTTCAGGATTTACAAAGTGCTTTCCTCGCAACAAATCTGTGAGCTAGGTCATACGAGCATTCTCTCTGTTCTGCAAATAGAGAAACTGAGGTTCTATGATGCAAACAGCCAGCGTGAGGGAGTCTTTGACATCGGTCTTGTCTGATTCCAAGGTAATTGTCTCTCCTGGACTTAAAGAACCAGAATCAGAAAGTCACTGCTCTCTAGTGTGTTCACGAGAATTTCCTCATTGAAGGGGAGGCAACAAGAAAGTCCTTAACGCCCATAACAGCAGGTGGTACTGATAAAGGGGGTGCCTGTAAGCACCAATAAGCAGTTCCTTCTCAAAGAGCTATTAAAAGCTATAGCATAACTTGGGGCAATTATTGAGACCTCATTCTCCTCATCTATAAAATGGACTGAAATTCCCTTCCAGCTTTAATACACTAAATTCATTCTGCCCTCCTTAGAATCCATATGGGGACATGCTACTCTCTATAAAGTGACTTCATCCTGTAGAACCTATTTCAAAATGAAGGGGACCAAGGAAAGGCAAGGCAAACTGCTGTCAAGATCAGTTTCCCACCATCACATAACCTAGCCTAGAACAACGAGCTTGGGGCTGGGAAAAGCATATGGAAGACGTGGAATAAAATATTCTAAAGTCATCAGAGTCACTGAAAATTCACAGCCACAGCTCGGTCAGACCTTCAGGTCTCTGTTTGAAATGTGTTCCACTGAATTAAACACCTTACTCCTGGATGATGTGGACAGATGAGGACTTCCCCACTTCCTGCCTACTTTGGGATATGTCATACATGAGATGGTCCTCTGAAAGGGAGTTCGGATCAAGAATCCCCGCTTTGCCAGGTCTAGAAAAAGGGACAGGGTCACCTGTACTAGGGAAGATTATTTTTAACCCGAAAGATCCACGACATTAGCACTGCCGATGGTCCAACCCCCCCCCAAAAAAAAGGAGACATTTCAAAGACCCGAGATCTTCAATTCCCTGAACTAAAACTTGTTTTTTTTTTTTTTAATTGGTCTGAAGAAACAATAAGTTTCTGTTCTCAGGAAAAGAATGGGAACTACTGATGTGGAATGCAATATACATCATTAAGTACTTTATATATCTGACTACTTAAATGTTTTTCTTTGTTATAAGGAAGGTTTTGGAGAAAGAGAGACTGATGTCAAAACAAAAAGCAATAATCATTTTTTCAAGATTTTATGAGATCTATGTCTAAATAGCAGTTTGCTTTTTGGGGGAAAAAGTTTAATCTTTTTTTTTTAAAACCTTTTGCATTTACATCACCTTCACTTTAAAACATATCCCTCCCCCTCCCTTTCTCTCCCCAAGAAACTCTCTCTTCTAATACAGAATAAAAAAAGAAAAACAGTTCAGCAAAACTAACTCACACATCAATCCTGCCCGACAGTATATGCACTATTCTAAACCCGTGGCCCCCCACCTATACAAAAAAGACTTTTCTTTTTAAAGCCTATTTATTTGTGCATTATTTTCCATGTGCAACCGAGGAAACCTCAGCTACATTTTTTTTGGTGTGTGTGCTGGGATCACACTCTCTCAGGTTGGGACCCAAGCCTCCATTCTCTTTATTTTTATTGGACCACGTTTCTTTCAAAAGCAGCCCCCGTATGAGGCTATTATCAATACTCCCTAGGGCAGCTAGGTGGCGCAATGAATAGAGCACTAGGTCTGGAGTCAGGAAGACCCGAATTCAAATCCGTCTTCAGACACTAGCTGTGAGACCCTGGGCAAGTCCCTTCCTCAGTTTCCTCATCTGTAAAATGAGCTGGAGAAGGAAATGGAATCTCTGCCAAAGAAGCCCCCCAAAAGGAGTCACAAAGAGGCGAGCACGACTGAGAATGACTGAGCATCCATGCTCTAGGGTTCGCTAGGATTTCCTCTTGAAGGTGGGAAAGGAAACCGGATAAAGGGGACGAGCCGGGAAAGTCCTTCCTTGCCTCCCATGACTACAGCTGGGACGGATCAAGAGATGACTGCAAGCACTAAGAAGCCGGGATGTTTATTCTCCCCCCGACATTAGCACTTACCTGCAAGAGACTACATCAGAGCAGCTCAGAACAATGATGAGCCCGGAGCCAGAGGCCAGGACAGCCTGGATGGAAGAAACGAGCCTAACAGGATAAAAGGGAAAGGGCGAGAAAAGAGACAAGAAATACTTCACCAATGGGGGCAACTGGGACGAGGCACTGCTCTGCCCCGCTGGGGACGTCCAGCCCCTAAGGACGTCCCCACTCCCTGCAGAGCCAAGGGCTTCCCCTGGGGCATCAGCCCCCGAGAGAGCCGGATCCCCACTGGCCCCAAAGCTCCGCGCTGCCCCGCGCCGGGCGCGCGTCCCGGTGAGGGTCGGCGGAAAGGCTGGGCCGGCGGGAGGGAGGAGGAGGACAGGCACAGAGCCCACCTCGGCTTCCTGCCGGCCGCGCGCCCCCCAGCCCCGCCTAGAGCAGCATGGCGCGGGCAGCCCGAGGTCCCCGGAGCCCCCAAGGGCAGCGACCGCTGCAACATCTGGAGAGACTGTGGTCGCGTACCTGTTGCTGAACGTCAAACAGTCGAGGACGGTCCATTGGGGAAGCGCTCGGTGCAGCCCCCAGGCGCAGAGCACGAAGAAGCCGGGGAAGAAGAAGGAGAAGAAGACCAGCGTCAGCGGCATTGGCGCAGCGGGTCCCCGGCCGGCCGCTCTGCGCTCGGGCCCTTTCGGTTCGGCTCAGCTCGGCTCGGCTCAGTCCCGCTCCGGAGCCCAGCCCGGCCAGGCCCGGCGCGGCCCGCCCCGCCCAGTCCCGTCCCGTCCCGTCCAGCCTGCCTCGCTCCTCCCACCGCCCACCTTTCTCCTCCCCCGAGCTCCCTCAGCCCGGCGCCCCCGGAGCCCGCGGCCCCGCGTGACGGGGGGGCCCCCGGCCGGGATGAGAGCGCGGCCGCCGGCGCCCCGCTAACCTAGCAGCGGCCGGAGGAGGAGCGGCGGGGCCCGGGAGCCCGGGAGCCCGGGACGTGGCCGGGCCGCGGCCCGCAAGGCACTGCAGCTGCTTGCTCAGGCTGCGGAGGCTGCTGCAGCTGCGCCCCACCCGCGCGCCCGGCCCAGCCCTGGCCAAAGGCGGCAGTCCCAGCCTGGAGAGCCGGGGAGCGAGCTAGCTGGCCCCGCCCCGAGGGATCCTTCCCTTCCGCCCCTCGCGGGGCTCAGGGGAGCCAGGCAGCCCCGACTAGAGCCCGCGGGCGCAGGGGCTCGCTGGGGGACGGGCGCCGCGGGGAAGGAGGCCGTTCCGTCACCGAATTGGCTGCCGGCCACCTCGAACCACGCCGCCCGCCCTCTCCGGAGTCCCACCCCACCCCTTACCCACCATCTCACCGCTCCAATCCCATCCCTTCCACTCTCTCCCAGACTCCAGTCTCCCCCCGCCTCCTCCCCTCCATCCACCCGGGAAATAAACTCCCCAGGGTAACCAATCCATCGATCAGCTGACATTTCCTTAAGTCCCCACTCTGAGCTGAAGATACTGAGCCAAAAAGGAACTAGCCCGTCCCCTCGAGATCACGTTATAGGGGGGAAAACAACAGATAGCAACCCAGCACCATTTATTAAACGTCTGCCTAGTGCAATATCCTGTCCTGGACCGTGGGGACTTCCAAAACAAAAGTGGTACCCCTGCCCTCAAGGGGCTTCCATTCTACAGCTAGGGAACGCACACCGAACGCTAAATGGCGGTTTAAGAGCACGGCGGCTGGGACACCAGCAGCCGGGGACTCGGGAAAGGCCTCTCGAAGGAGGTGGCTGGCTTGGGACGGGAGCTTTGAGGGAAGCTAGGAATCATATGAGGCAAGTGAGAAAGGAGTGCGTACCAGGAATGGGGAACAGCTTAAGCAAAGGCTCGGTGATGGGAACAGCTCAGCCGGAGTGCACGGAAGGGAGACGTACGTGATAAATCTAGATACGCAATCTCAAGCCAAGTTGTGAAGGGCTTTAAATTAGCCCACTTTCACGTCAAGAACCCGAGGAGGGCTCCCACTTCCCCAGTCCTCTGCTCCGATGATGCCAAAGTAATTTTCCTTCAGTGCCGATCTCACCGTTGGGACTCCCTCAATCAACTCCCCTGGCTACCTCTTGCATTTGGGTTCAATTATAAACTCCTCTCTTTAGCTTTCAAGGTCTTTTAGAACTCTGTCCCCAACCTATCCTTTCATTCTCTGCAATCCAGTCAAACTGGCTACCTCTCTGTTCTCAAAACACAACACTCCGGCTTAATCTCCGTGGCTTTGCGCTGATGGGTCACCTCTAACTGGATATATCTCCTTTTCTTCCTTTAAGACACAGCCCAAGCACCATCTTCTGCGTTGATCCTTTCCCGATTCCATTTGTTATAAGGTCCCTTCCAAATTACTTTGTATGTATTAACTTTATATTAACTTATATTTATAAATTTATGTTAAAATATAACATAAATATTTTGTTATAATAAACATAAAAAATAAATAAATAATAAATAAAATAAAATGTGTTTTTACATATTCTTGTCTTCCTTCACTAGAACGTAAGAACCAAGAAGGGATTGTTTCTTTGTCTTTTTTGCCCATAGAGTAGACATTTAATAAAGGATTGTTGGTTGATTGATTAACAGATAAGCCCTTAGCCCCAAATCCCATAAAACCTTAGCTTTTACAGTAACACCCAATGTAACGCCAAGCCTATGGAATTAGAACTGGAAGGGAAGTTAAAGAACTTCTAGTTCAGCTCTGTCATTTTGAAAAGGAGAAAAGTGGGGCGCAGAGGATTCCGCAATAAAACTCAGCAAGCATTTACTAAGTACCTGTTATGTCTCAGACTCTGTCCAGAGAAATGAAATAAAGTTGAAGACAGACTTAAAGGATCCATAAGGTAAAAAAAAAAAAAAAAATACTTTAAAGCAACACTTTTTGTTGTAGCATAGAATAGAAACCAAAAGATTGCCTACCAGTTGGCAAATGGCTAAGCAAATTGTGGTACAGAATATGATAGAATATCAGAGGATTATGGGAAATCATGAATAGAAAGGATCCAAAGAAATTTGAGGAGATTTTCATGAACTATCTAGCCTGAAGAGAATAGAAATAATGGAATCATTAATAAATGATTTAATAATGTCAAGGAAAATATCTTTGAATGATTTTAGAATAGTGATCTAGACAGTAGTCAATTGTGACTTCAGAAAGCTACTAAGGAACCCTGTTTTCCTGACCCCTCACAGAGAGAAGATGAACTAAGGGTATGGAATATCCACATACATTTTGTGCCATATATTTGTTGTAAAAAAGGGTTTCTATGGGGTTAGAGGATGAGTTAGTGGAACGTGATATATAAAAAAGAAAGAAAGAAAGAAAAGAACATTAGTAAAACATTTAAAAATGAAAGGAAGCAAAAAAGTTCGGAAGGGGACAGAAACAAACAGGGCAATCTTGTTATTGCAACTCTTCCTGATCCCTTTTTGGCATTTTCTTGGCAAAGATACTGGAGTGTTTGCCATTTCCTCCTCCAGTTCATTTTACAGATGAGGAACTGAGGCAAACAGGGTTAAGTGATTTTACTATTGGCTTATCATTACCTTGCTAAATTTAATCTATACTTCAATTTTTTTAAGTCAGGAATTTATGATTTCCTTTACAAACCTCTTTTTTGTTGTTCACTTCTTATATTTTGAGATGTTTCTGTTTGTTGATGACTATTAAGTTCATGATAAAAAACCACCCAAAATAAAGTGGCTTGCCAAGTTCTCATAGCATGTCAGTGACTAAGCTGGCACAGTGGCTTAAGTGGGAGAGCCTAGCTGTGTGCACAAAGCACAGCACAGAGGCTCTCTCATCCCAATCCTGGGCCAGCAGCCTATTGTGGTCCTGGTGATAGGTGTTTGCTTTGTTTTAAATAGGAATATGTTGAAATTTTCCTGTACCAGTATGTGATGGATCTAGGCGGGTTAAATTTTAACAGATTCAGAGCTCAGTATCCTGAGAAACAACGCAGAAACAATGTTATCAGTTTCCCTTTCCCTGCTTTGGCAACTGTTCCATGGTTTCCCTGACTTTTGCCTTTCTGTCTCTGGCGCCTCAGGAGTTGGTCAAAGAAAACCCATGATCCATTTCAGGCCGCTGCTTCTGAAAGATGTTCTGGAGGTTTTCTTCTGGTTTTCCTCATCTGGACCTTTAATAGTGATCTAGCAAAGCACTTTCTTAAGTATCTCCAAGGGCCGGATCCCACGCTGAGCACAGAATTCGAACAAATTCCAATTGAAAACATTTCTTGCCCTCAAGGAGTTTACCTTCCAACGGGGGGAGACAACTTGGGTGTTAAAGCTGAAGGAAGATAATCTTTGAGACAAAAGCAAGCCCATCCAGCTTTGTGGCTGCTGTTCCTGGGCAGGTGTGCCCCCCTGTTGTCATGTAAGAGAGAAAGGGGGGAGGTCCACACGCACAAACACACACACACACACACACACACACACACACACACAGACTTTTGATAATGCACATCAATTGCTTCTCATTTTTATTTAAAAAAAGAAAGAACTCAATATCTAAAGTCTCTTCAGGCACTCATGGTTGTATGCTTTTTTGAGATAAGAGAATTTTTAAAGGAATTCATTAAAATGACTTTCCTTTTATAATGAGAAATTTTTAAACTGATCTCAGTAGGTGGACTGCTTTGGGAGGACGGAGGCAAGAGTCGCTTAGTATGTGACCTCATGGATGGAACATGATCTGCATTTTAGAGGGAACTTCTACATGTGTCAACATCATAAAAAAAAAAACCACCCCCAATTATTCTTTAAAGATTCCAATAAGTGTCAACATTTGAATTCTAGAATGTTAGAGCTCAAAGGAACCTGAGAACTACTCTACCCCAGTCCTTTGATTTTACAGAAGAGGAAACTGAGGCACAGAGAGGTCAAACAACTTGTCTGGTCATTTTTCAGTCACTTCTAACTCTGTGACCCCATTTGGGATTTTCTTGGCAAAGATACTAGCGTGGTTTGCCTATTTCCTTCTCCAGCTCATTTGACAGATGAGGAAATCAAGACAAACAGGGCTAAGTGACTTATCCCGGGTCACACATTTGGTAAGTCTCTGAGGACAGATTTGAACTCAGGAAGATGAGTCTTCCTGACTCCAGGTCCAGGACTCGGTATGGTATGGCGTCACCCAGCCCAGACAACTTGTCCAAGACTCATAAATCACCATGGTCACTGGCAGATTAAGATACAGATTAAACTGAATTGAAGTGTGAAACTGAATTCATTTAGAAAATAATTGCTAGGCAGCTCCCTCGCTAGCAACCAGGCAGGGATGAGGCAACCAAATTAGAAATCCTGAAAAATATGTATAATGGGTTTAGCAATGACCGAAGGAATTGCCCAACAACTGAGACAACAATAGGGAAACAGACTCAATTTACAGATGAGGAAACTGAGGCAAACAGAGTTAAGTGACTTACATAGGGTCAAACAGCTAGTAAATGTATGAAGTAGAATTTGAATTCAGGTAGCCATGATTCCAAATCCTCTACTCTATCCCTGCCATATATGTAATTATCTTCTTTTAAAAAAAAATAACCTTACTGATGTCTTCTTTTTACATTATTTTCATTTCCTAAGAGAGGCATCTATCCCCACCTACCAAGTAGACTATTGTTTTATTATTTTTTCCAAGTTATTCCTTATAAAAAAGGTTTTAAAAGATTTTTACAATCGGGTCAGTAAAATTAACTCAAAAAACCAGTTAAACTATAATAAGAAAGGTATGTAAAGATTTTTACAATCAGGTCAGTAAAACTATGTCTGATAGTGCTGGGGTGCAGTTTTTAGGGGGAATATAGTAATAATCCTAAGGCTACTTTGCCTTGGGAATAATGTAGTTAGAAATGATATATTTCTTCTCCTAGCTTTTAGGGAAGATGTAGAGATAACCCGAAAAGTCCCCTGGCTTCAGAAGTGCTGTAATTCCACCAACATTGCTGGCTGTCGGGCCTGTCCGTCAGTGATCACAAAGTTTTTGAGGCAATAATGGGGTGTATACCAGACCACTCCTCAAATTCACCTGTGAGCCATAAAATTGACTTATCAGTGACGTGAAGCATCTGGTCTTTTTCCTCTAAGTTTATCTTCTTGCCCCTGGTTCTTTGCTAAATTCTTTTGGAACTGAGCCCGCTGTAATTGGCGCCACAATTATAATAAACTTTGCCCCTTGACTTGGAGATGAGTCCAAGTCTGCACATTCTTTTGTGACACTGGTGACGCTGGTCTGGAACCCCAACCTTTTGGGCTCTTCTTTGAACCCCCAACAATACTTAGAGGGTGCCACATTCCCAGTCTTCCACTTCTTTAAGGAAGGGCAGGACAGCCCATTTTCTCACCTTTTTCCTTTTTCCTTTTTTGCTGAAGCAAATGAGGGTTAAGTGACTTGCCCAGTATCACACGGCTAGGAAGTCACCTCGTTTTCTCATGGTACAAGAATGATCTTCCGAATGAAAGCAATGGGAAGAACTTTCTCCCAAAGCTACTTGCTTAGCTACCAATCGGCCCAGTCCCATCCTGTCTCAGTATCTGACATTTGATGAAGCGTCTCTTAATTCCCCTTCAAAGACTATGAAGAGCCCAAACTCTAAGCATTTCTCAGCTGAGCACATGATGTCCCATTTTTCTCTTCCCACCCCGGTCCCCTCTGCTCATTCATTCTCTGGGAAGTGACAAGTGGCTACAAGTCCCATTTTCCTGTTTTGTTGTTAGGTCTGGGCCCCAGACACTAAGAAAGTTTACTTTTTTTTTCCTTTCCTTTCCTTTTTCTTTCTTTTTTGGGGGAGGAAGGGAAGATGGAGTGAATGATTTCCTATCCAACCACTAATTTCCCAAATCCTTTCCAATCTGAAATAAAAGAGGCCGATGCCGGTTTTGTTTCTGGTGACACACTTAGAGAAAGTGAGGGAAAACCAAATCCCAACCCACAGCCTGTGCATTGCCTGACTCACTGAACAAGTAACGACACGTACTGTTTCTTCCCAACTGATAGAAGAAGCTGTGGGCAGATCAGGAGCAAACTTTTGCTGCCAATCTCCCCACCCGCCCAGTGACATGGGCCTCCTGGCTGTTTCAGCCTCCAGACCCTCCTCCTCTCCCCTCCACATGTTCTCTCTGTCTATCCCCTCAGCCTGGAAAGCTCTCCTTCCTCGTCTCCTCTCCTGGCTTCCCAGAACTCCTTCAAATCCCGACTAAAATCTCACCTTCCCCAAAAAGCCTTTCCCAACCTCTTCCTGCCTTCCTCCTCTTCCTTATTTCCCATTTATCCTGCTTATCCATTGTTTACTTTGTGGATATTCCTATTATTTCCACGTCTCCTCCATCCACTTGTAAGCAACTTGAGAACAGGGACTATATTTTGCCTTGTTTTGTATCCTGATGCTTAGTACACTTCCTGATTTATAGTGAGCACTTAATAAATCTTAATTGACTGACTGACTCATGCTATATAGCTGAGAAATTTTCTCAAGAAACGAAAGGAAGTCCCAGCCAGAAACTACTATTCAGATGAAGTTTCTTTTCAGGCTCTTACTATTAAGCTTCTATTACCACTTTATTTATTTATTTGTTTGTTTGTTTGCTCATTTATTTATTTGTTTATTTATTTATTTATTTTGCTGAGGCAATTGGGGTTAAGTGACTTGTCCAGGGTCACACAGCTAGATGCTTCTATTACCTTAAGGGAAGAAAATTGAATTCTTCTAAATATTGTAGAGTAGAACTTGTTTTAGAATTCAAATCCTATATACTGCAACATATTTAACATATATAGGACTGCTTGCCATCTAGGGGAGGGGGTGGAGGGAGGGAGGGGAAAAATCGGAACAGAAGCAAGTGCAAGGGAAAATGTTGTAAAAAAAAAAATTACCCTGGCATGGGTTCTGTCAATAAAAAGTTATTATTAAAAAAAAAAAAGAATTCAAATCCTAGCTTAGCCACCCATATCCCGTGTGACTTTGGACAAATCATTGCACCTCTCAGGTAGTCACTTTTGATGATCTGTAAAATTAGGGAGCTGGACCAGTGACTTCTAAGGTCTTTCCAATTCTAAATATATGCTTCTATCATCATTTTTTTTCTTTTTGGGAGTTAAGGACCCTAACTCTATGATTTGATCAGTATAGAGAACTTCCAATTAGGAAACTCCCTCTACCAATGCAAACTATATCTACTCTGCAACTTGTGGCCTTCAAGAGTTATCTAGGGACAAGGAGAGGTTAGCTGGTTTATTTAGGGTTTTTTATCATTGCCAACACCATTAACCATGGGGATCCCTCTAGACTTTATCACAGGCCTTCTCCTTTTACTGGGCAATCTCATGAGCTGGGTGGTAAGGAGACAATGCTGGGCCAAAAGTCAAAAAAGACTTGAGTTCAAATTTTGCATTTCCTGATCCTGACCAAGTCATTTCATCTCTGTATGCCTCAGTCTCCTCATTTGTAATATGGAGATAATAATAGCACCTACCTCCTTAGTTGTAAAGCTCAAAAAATATATTTGTAAAGCACTTTTTCTAGCTATTATTTTATTATGAGCTTCTATGAGTTCAATTATTAACTGTAAATAGACGATCCCCATAGAACAATATCCAGCACTGATCTCTCTTTATTTCAAATAAAGAACATATTGAACATATCCAGCTGAATGTCTTATAGGCATCTCAAATTCAATATTTAAAAAAATTATTTATTCGTTTTCAACATTTACTTCTATAATATTTTGATTTCCATTTTTTTTTTCGATTTCCCTTTACCCCTCCCAGCATGGCAATTAATCTGATGTAAGTTACACATGTATAATCATTTTAAACATATATCCACATTAGTCATGTTATAAAAGAATAATTAGACCACAGGAGAAAAACCATGAGAAAAGAAAAATAATGAAAAAAGGAAAAGAAGTCTGCTTCAATCAGCATTCAGTCTTCATTCTTTCTCTGGAGGTGAATGGCATTTTCCATTATGATTCTTCAGAACTTGTCTTGGATCACTGTATTGCTATTGTATTACTGTATTATTAATATATATTATGTTGTATATAATGTGTATATATATAATATAATATATTATGGATACTATATAAGTATATGTATATATAATGTATATATATAATAATATAATATATTATATATACCATATAAGTATATGTATATATGATATACATATACAATATAAAATATATATTATATTACATAAGGCTCTCATAGTTGATCATTGAATAACATTGCTGTTACTGTGTACAGTGTTCTCCTGGTTCTGCTCACTTTACTCAGCATCAGTTCATGTGAATCTTCCCAGAGAACTCGTGATTTTCCCTCCTGCCTCATTATTTTATCTTTCTCTTCTTTATCTCCTTTTCACTGCTGAGGGCACCACCATGCTCCCGATCACCCGGGGCTGACAACTTCAGCCTCACACCCCACTCATCACTCTCTGCGTGTGGACAGGGTGAATGTAGAAAACTATCCATATGTTTTGAAAATAAAAAGCTTTTTAAAATAATTTCTAAAAAGGATCTTGGTTTTCTTCAATATCCAGCTCACACCCCTTCTTCTGCAAGAGACCTGTTTCAATCCCCCCCCCCCACTCATGCCCTTTTCTCTGAAATGACTTTCCATCTACTCTGTACTCATCTTGTGTATATGGTTTGTGTTCTCTGTGTTCACATTCTAGATGTTCCCTTGCAAGATTCTGGTGTGTATCCATCAGGGACTGGAGTATCCCTTTCTCTAAAGCCATCAGTGCAAGTTCTAAGTGTTCCTAACAGTGATAGGTGCCAGTAACTAGAGATCAGGACCAATCAGCATCGATAACCTTTTATAAAGAGGCATTCACTTGAAAGATAAAGCAAGAACGAAGGTTCTTGGCCAGCATTTGCTATTTCAAGCATTGTATTTCACCTTTGCAATTTGTATTTGAAAATTTATACATTTCCATTCTTTGCATTATGTATATAACATATATTATTGAAAAAATACAAAAACAATTGGTATATGAAATATACAAATATGAGGAGCATATTATACCTTCTATTAACCCAGTCTCTGGGGAAAGTGGGCTCACACACCCCATTTTCTTTTTTTATTATTATAGCTTTTTATATACAAGACATATACATGGGTAATTTTTTAACATTGAACCTTACGAAAACTTCTTTTCTAATTTTTCCCCTCCTTCCCTCACCCCCTCCCCTAAATAGTCCCATTCATGTTAAATATGTTAAAGTATATGTTAAACACAATATATGTATATATATATTTATCCAGTTATTTTGCTGCACAAGAAGAATCAGACTTTGAAATAATGTACAATTAACCTGTGAGGGAAATCAAAAATGCAAGCAAACAGTAACAGAAAGAGTGGAAATGCTATGTTGTCGTCCACACTCCCCACCCTATTTTCTCCATAGCATTGGTCCACCCAGTCCAGATGTCCAAATGTCCATCATTGCTAATTGACCCCTTGCCTCAGCTGCTGCTGGGACTGGCACCTAAAGCCCCTTTCTCCATCTGTGGGGCAATGATGCTAGTCTGCCTATGAACTCTGACACAGGCGTTCAGCTCCTTCCAGAGGTAGATCAAGCACCGAGGCCCATGGATTTATGGGGCCACACTTTGGTCTCAGCTGTATGGAAGGTCTGAGGTCTTTCCCTTTAGAGAAGCAGCCTAATCTCCTCCCAGACTCCATCTGGCAGGAAGAACTCAAACCAAGAGAAGTCAACGTCTGCCCAAGGCTTTGAAAACACCCTCCTCCCTCCACTTTGGTTCTGCAATTGCATCCAATCCAAGGGATTGTCCTTCACCACATGGTTAGTGATAAGAATTAACCACTTCCTTAGAAATCATCACAACCCTTTAAAAGCATGCAATCCGGGGATTTTTAGATGAGGAATTTCACTGTGGCATTCTGTGTGCATAGATTTAGAGTTCGGCTCATTGGCCAGTCCTAAGTTATATGGACACACACACACACACACACATATAAATGTGTATATATAGGTATACATACATAGACATATACATATATATGTTTGGAGGTGTAAAAGCTCATTCAAGTGTGAATTCCTTAAAAGTAGGATTGTTGCTTTCTTTGCTCTGGGACAACTATCCCAGCTTCCATTCATAATGAAGAGTCAGGTCCCCAGTGTGTGGCTGGCTGCTGTGCTCCCCTCAGGGATTTATGTTAGTCCTGAGGGGTTGGAAATGTCCTTCTAATTATGTGGCACATGAGCCCCCACTAGTGTGCTTCTTACCATGATTATTAAATGACACCATTTAATAGATCAGACTCAATTAGTTTTTGAATAAATATTTAGTCAAATGCCATGTAAGACCAATTGGTACAAAGCATCTCCCCCAAGTCTGTCACACTACAATCAGCACAATGCCTGTAATGTATGAAACTTTTGACTGACTGATTGATTGACTGACTGGATGCTTTGAACTGTTCCAGAAAAGGAAGAAAAACATTTACAAAAATGTGACTGACAATTTGACAATATCTGACAACAGAAGCAACATCCTCCACCTATTTATTCTCTAGAACCGAGATGAATCATTGTAATTAATCTGAGTTTCGTTGTCTTTTAGGGTTATTTTCTTTTACACTAAATAATAATGTCTTAGTTTAACTGTACTTGATTGGTTAGCCACACTTAAAAATAATTGTAGCATATTTAACATGTATTGGACTACCTGCCATCTAGGGGAGGGGATGGAGGTAAAGACGGGAAAAATTGGAACAAAAGGTTTTGCAAGAGTCCGTGTTGAAAAACTACCCATGCATGTTTTGTCAATAAAAAGCTTTAATAATAATAATAATAAAAGAGATGTCATAAGGGAAAAAAATCATTGTAGCAGAGATGACTAGATCTATAGCTAAAGCTGATACTTTCTATATGACTTTAATTGGTACAGGATTTTACAATTTTTAATACATCTTCACATCTATTTTCCCATTGAGCCTCATAACATACCTTGGAAAATAGGCAGGTAAAATACCTATTATTTACAAACATGCCCAAATTTTTCCCATCCACAAAAAACCTTCACTGAATCTCATCACCCCCTGTAGGGACCATCCCATACCCCTCTCCCCTTTCCCAGCCATACTCTCCCTCCCCCAATTTTTTTTTTAACATTGGTTGCCTTCATTTTCTCTTTTTTCCCTCATTTACTTCTCAACCCAAGTAGTCTGACTTCCAGTCTCATTACTCAACTGAAATCATTTGTTTCAAAGTCATGAAAGATCTCTTAATTGACAATATTTTCTCAGTTCTCGTTCTCCTTGGCGTCTTCAACACTTTTGATACTGTTGAGCATCCTTTTCTTCAGCCCACTCTGTCTTTTTTTGGATGTTCATACCTCTCTTTTAATTCTCCTTCTGACTATCTCAGTCTACGCCATCTTCAGTGTCCTTTGCTGAATTACCATCATATGGGAGAGTGGGCTCCCTTTTTTCCTTTTTAGAATGTCTAATCAGCCTCAATGGGCTCAATGAACCTGTCAATGCACATGGCTCCTCCTGAGCCGCAGCCCTGCATTAAGAACTTCTCAAACTTGCTGTTCTATAGAAATCTCATTATCCTTACTCAAAAACCCCATGATTGCTAACCCTGGGGGCACCATCCTTCATTCCTCATTCTCGTCCACAACATTTTTATACTTATGACTCCTTTTCCTTTGTCTTTGACCTTCTTCAGGAACATGACTAATAGCAGCATCACTGGGTAAAAGGTTAGATATATTTTAGTGACTCATTTTCTAGAAAGCTTTAAAAAATTCATAGCTCCATTAACAATGTACAAACAGCTTTTACTTTCTGTAAATTTGTATTATGCTAATTTGACTTTACATAAAGATTCTGAAAGAAATTTGCATTTCAAAAAACTACCTAGGTTAACTTTACTATACAGTACTCTCTCTGTTTCTTTCCATCTCTCTTTCTCTCTCTATTCTTCCTTCCATCTCTCTCTCCCTCTTTCCTTCCTCTTCCTCCCTTCTTGCCTCTCCCTTTTCCCTCTCTCCCCTCTTCTTTCCTCTCATTTTCTTCCTCCCTTTCTCTTTCATTTTCCCTTTCAGCTCAGCAGCACCCATCTACCCCCCCCAAAAAAAACAACCCAAACCCCTCAAAAACCCACCTTCCAAGCATAACAAGAAAGCATAACAGGATTTGTGGCGAGATCTCTGCAGCTGCTGCTGGGTGGGGACTTGGCTTGAGACCTCCAGGGCTAAAAGAAGAAATCTTTGTGCCCCCCAACCACCCACCTACTAGCATGTCAGACCCTTTGCATTTGTCTTTAGGGCCTCCCCCCTTAGGGATCCTATGTCTGACCTTGGCCCATAGCTGTTGTCCTATAATCTCTTGTCTATATTTCCAGTCCCATGGGTTTGCCCCCCTTCTTCATCTCCAGCTAGGCCCCCATGTGTCTGGCCCTGGCTCCTATGTGTTCTTCCTCTTCCTCCCCTCACATTTCTTGAACTCTCTGCTGGCCCCCTCTCATCCTTTTAAGGCCTCCTTGCCATCTCTCTCCATCCATTCTTTCCCCACTTCTCCCATAAATCCACATCAGATGGCTTGACATAGAGCTCTACAGAAAAGTCCAATCACAGGAAGCGAGAGTTCTAATAGTGTAATAGTGCCGCCAGTCTTCTCACACTCCCTCCATCAATTGTTATTTTTCAGTCCTGCCCATAAATTGCATGTTAGATTTTTAAAACTTCCTGTTCTATAGAAGTCCAAACCGGGACTCATTATCCTTTGTCACATCTCTATTTCCGCCAGCCCTGGTGGCTATAACCCCTCATCCCTTCTCACTGACTCCACGGACCCAATCAGTTGTCATATCCTGTGCTCCTATCTCCACATCTCCACATCCGCTTCTGCCCCTTCTCTCGGCTCACTGGCCCTCTATGGCAGTTCACCATCCCTCATCTAGATTATTACATTGCTTCTTAACTGGCCTTCCTCCCTTTCCTCATTCTCCATCCTTCACACTATTATGCCACAGTTCTCTTTTATTATTCTGACTCAATTTCCCTAATTGTCATTCCTCGGTTTCCCTGCATTGTTCTGCCTCAGTTTATACTTGTTCTGCTCAACCACCCCTCCCTCCTAATCATGATGATCCAGATAAGGAGAAAGACCTTCTATCTTAGACACCATCAGAATATTGGGTGCCTCTCCCCACTCTGTAATCCCAATTATCAGATATCCCCCCATGCTTCCCCTCACCCTGTCAGAATCGGATTGTTAGTCCCGTGTTCCCGCTCTCAGCACCTTGATTCCACCCCGCCTGGGTCTACCCCCTGTGTCTGAGCCAGACGGATATATGTTATTGAGAACTCACACTGTTTGCTGGATTCTTGGAGACAATAGTCTCATTCAGCCCTGAGACCAAACCATGGATCCATTTGGTCCCAGTAAATCTCTCCCTTTCAAATAAAATATTAAATATTCTCTAATCTCTATCTTGCCTCAGTTTATCTGGCATTACAATACAGTGATTCTCCTAAAATTCAGGTGTCACTTCCACGCTCAAAAAATCCCCAAAGCTTTCATTCCACTATGATCAGTGTTTGGTATTTAAAGCCCTGTCTTTTTGGATTTATTGCATATTACTCAATACTGTGCACTATATATGATCATTTCAAAATGGCCTTCTAACTTTCCATATGCCCTCATTTCCGATCTCTGTGCCTTTGCGCAAGCTGAGCCACGTGCCTGGAATATCCTCCCTTCTCACTTTAGCCTCTTAATTTGCATTTCCCTTGTCATTAGTGATCTAGAGCATTTTGTCATATGGTTATTAATAATTCACATTTCCTCCTTTGTCAACTGCTTGTGGATATATTGTGGCCTTTTATCTATTGGCAAATCATTTTTGATCTGACCCGTGTGAATCAATTCTTCATATATCCTCCATATTAGATCCTTTTCAGAGAAATTTGCTGTGTTTTTTATTTCAAATTGATTGTTTTCCTTACAGATCCCATTTATATAACACTTCAAGCTTTGGAAAAACCTATAGATACGCTATCGAGGTTGGTGTTCACAATAGTTCTGTGCACATATTATTACTGCATTTTACAGATGAGGAAACTGAAGCTGAGAGGTTAAAGATGTGCCCAAGGTCACATGGTTCAGAAGTACCTTAGGCAAGACTAACTCAGCTGCTCTTGATTACAGGTCTAGGGTTCTTTCGGTCCACCAGTAGCTGTGTAATGAGTGTGCAGGAGAGAGTGAGGGTGATACTTTGCAAGCTGTTTCACTTAAGATTCAATTAACTCACAAGTCAAGACAACCCCCCTCGTGATGTAATGATCCTCATTCAGAATGAGGGGCCAATAAAAACAAGAAAATAGCCACGTAGTTCTCACTGCATTTATTTTTCTTGTACAGGAGCCCTTCAGTTTCTGTAATCAAGATGGGTCATTTTGTGTTTTATGATCATCTAGTTCTAGTTCCCTTATTTTAGGTGAGAATTCTCCTAGCCATGGAGGACCATTTGGGGGTTCACTGGGGCATGGACTATGTTGTTTGTCCTTTCTCGAAGCGGTCCATGGCATTGGGGAGGAGGATGTGACATGCAAGTGAACTGGATTTAAGTGAGGGAGGGCTGTACAAGGTCACCTGTCTCATTTTCCCCTTCAAAGTCACCTGGGTCCAGTGACTAGATACAGATCAGGATGGCTGGAGATGGTTCTGGAGGCAGCTGGATAGCTTGGGCTTTTTAGAGGTCTTTTTTTTTTTTAGGTCTTTTTTATGGATCTTTAATAGGTCTCAGTTTGACTGAGGAAACACCCATTCAGTGATTAAGGCTAGGTGAGAAATGAGGCAGAGAATGACTTTTTTTATTAATCAAAAAAAAGAAATCCAGTTTGAGAGGGGAAGACCCTCCAGGTTTCTGTCCATTTATATTCGCTCTGAACCAATCAGGGCCCAAAGAATGACCAATTGGGTTTGATATTTAAAGCCCTGTCTTTGAAGAGTTTAACTACAAAGAAATGATAGTTACTGAGGGTAGAAGGGTCAAGGAAGGGTGTTTTCAGAATAGGGAAGCCATGGACATGTTTATAGGGAATGAGTCAGTTGAGAGGGAGAGAATGAAAATAATGAAAGAATGGAGAGGATGGAGGCAGTCTGTGGGAGGAGACAAGATAGAATGGGATCACTCAAACAAGGAGAGAGGTTAGCCCTGGTAAAGTGGCTTTATCTTATGAGAGAGGGATGGAGAAGAGAATGGTAGATCTCTGGGTGATGGGAGATAAAGAAGAGGGGACAAATGGAGTTCATCATTGTTCACAGTAACAACAAGATTATGTGATTAGCAACCATGATAGACTTGGCTCTTCTCGACAATACATAGATCTGGGGGCAGCTAGGTGGTGCAGTGGATGGATCACCAGCCCTGAAGTCAGGGGGACCTGAATCCAAATCTGGTCAGACACTTAACACTTCCTGGCTGTGTGACCCTGGGCAAGTCACTTAACCCCAAATGCCTCAACAACAACAACCAAAAAATACATTGATCAAGACAATTGCAATAGATTGGGATGGAAAAATGCCATCCACATCCTGAGAGAAAACTATGGAGATTGAGTGGATCAAAGCATACTATTTTTACCCTTTTGTTTATTTGTTTGTTTGCTTCTTTTTAGTGATTCTTTTCTCCCTTTTGGTCTGATTTTCTTTGCACAACATGACAAATATGGAAATATGTTTAGAAGGATTGTACATGTTTAACCTATATCAGATTTATGTTATTAATGCCTTGATATTCATTAGTGTTTCTGGTCTGCAGTTTTCCTTCTCTTGTTTACCTCTCATCAGTTGATGCATCAGGGCCATATTTATTTTAAAGGATTCAGCAGGATACCCATTTTTCCTTTATTTTTTCAAGCAATTTGTATTAAATTTGAATTTGATTTTTTTTTAAACATTTGATAGAATTTACTTGTAAATATATTAAGGCCTGAAAATTTATCCTTTGGATGTTCATTTGTGGTTTGTTCACTTTTTTGTTCTTAGATTCAATTTTTTTTCATTCTCTATTTCTTGTTCTATTAATTGAGAGATTCTATATTTTTATGAATATTTCTTTTATTTCTCTCAAGTTATCTGTTTTATTGGCACATAATTAGGCAAAATTAGTTTCTAACAACTTTCTTATTGTCTTTTCTTTTTGCATTTTGATATTGATTTGAATTATCCTCTTTTAAAAATCAATCATTTATCTATTTGTAATTATTCATTTATGATTATTATTATTAATTAATTATCTGTTTATTTTTAAAGACTTTAAAAAACCAACTCCAAGTTTTACATATTTGTTTTCTGTTTTAAATTTTTGATCATTTTCAGAATTCTGTTTGTGCTTATTTGTTGCTTTTCCAATTTTTTAGTAGCATGCCCAATTCATCGATTTCCTACTTCTCTCATTTTATGATGCTAGTAATTTAAAAATATTTGTCCAAATCCAAAAAGAAACATTAAGGTGCCTAACAATTATCATTTTGATTCTGTTTCTCTTTGTAGATCAATTAGCTATTTCCTTAAGCATTTAGATGTTATGCCATCAGGAGCATATAAAATTAACTTTCAAAAATATGTTATTTTACAATCACTAATTATCATTCCTTCTTCCCACTAAATATTTTTTAAAGAATAAAACAAATACTCATAATACAATACATCTCATTCAGCAATGTCGATTTCCACATCAACTAAGGCCAAAACCATCTGTCATTCTGAGCGTTAAATCCATCATCTCTCTGCAAGATAGCGGGCCTCAATTACAATCCTTTGAACTTGGGGTTTATTATTGCTCTGATTCTATTCTAAAGTATTTTGTTGTCATTATTTTAATGAGATTATCATTACATAAATTGTTCTGGACAGCTAGGTGGGGCAATGGATAGATCGCTGGGCCTGAAGTCAGGAAACATCATCTTCATCCATTCAAATCTCTCCTCAGACACATACAAACTGCGTGAACCTGGGCAAGTTGATTAACCCTGTTCGCCTCAGTTTCCTTACCTGTAAAGTTCCTGGAGAATGAAATGGCAAAGCACTGCCTTATCTTTGGGGGGAAAAACCCAAATGGGGTCACGATTGAGAAAATAAACAACCACAACCAAAAAATTTTTCTTTAGAGATCTTCCCAGTTTCCTCTGAAATTGTTCATTTCATCATTTATGATGGTAAGAGTATTCCATTACTCCCCTGTTCCATAATATGTTTAGCTATTCCCCATTTATTAATTTCCAATTTTAAATCTCTTGAGTTTTTAATTCTGTAGGAAGAGAAATTCCCCCCCCCCCCCCCCCCCGCCCTTTTTTTTTGGTGAGGCAATTGGGGTTAAGACTTGCCTAGGGTCACACATCCAGGAAGTTTGCCTTTATGCATAATATAGTCGTCCTGTTTATCTCTTTTATCTCTTTTGACTATATTTCTCTTGACTGTTTTCTTGTCTTTGATAACGATTGCTATCCCAACTTGAGTAATTTCACCTAAAACATAATAGAATTCTATGCTATCACTTCATCTTAATTCTATGAATCTTTATGTATTAAATGTGCTTCTTGAAACCTTCCATATATGTGTATATATATGCATAGATACATATATACATTATATATTCATATGTATTTATATGTACATATGTACACACAGAGAGAGTTTCAGATTTTGCTCTCTAGATTGCTACTCTCCTGTTTTGAGTGAATTCATTCCATTCACAATCATGGTTTTGACTATTGGGTGCCTATTTTCTCCCATAATATCCTAATGTTTTTACCCTTTGCCCACACAGTCCCTGCTATTATAAGGAAAAAGAAAGTGGTGAAAGAAAGAAATGATTTATAATCAGAATGGTATGATCTTCCTTCTTTGACCTTCCTCTCTATGATACGTACATTTACATTCATTTTTGCAGGATATGTTATTCTTGGTTTTAAGTCTTTTTCTTTTACCTTTTAACATTTCATATTCCAAGATTTCCTTTCTCTGATAATAATTTCTGCTGTCTTACATGTTCCTGACTATAATAAATCCTTAATACTTGATTTTTTTCTGCCTTTGTCTTGAGAAGTTTTTTTTTTTTTTTTTAAATCTAAAAACTCTGGATATCGACAGTGACGTTTTTGGCTATGTGTAATTTTGTTTGTTTTTCCAGGAAGTGACAGATGGATTCTTTCTCTTTTCAATATGCTTTCTGTCTCTAATAGTTTTTGTTATTTTCACTAATGATTTCTTGAAATATGGTATCCCCTTTTCAGAAAAACTTGGAAAGATTTATATGAACTGATGCAGAGAAATGAACAGAACCAGAAGAACTTTGTATACAGTAACAGTAACAGTAACAATAACAGTAACAGTAACACTGTGCAACAATCAGCTGTGAAGAATGTTTGTGGCAGATCTCTTTGTAGTGGCCAGAAACTGGAAACTGAATGGATGCCCATCAACTGGAGAATGGCTGAATAAATTGTGGTATATGAATATTATGGAATATTATTGTTCGGTAAGAAACGACCAGCAGCATGATTTCAGAAAGGCCTGGAGAGACTTACAGGAACTGATGCTGAGTGAAATGAGCAGGACCAGGAGATCATTATATACTTCAACAACAATACTATATGAGGATCAATTCTGATGGACCTGCCATCTTCAACAATGAGATGAACCAAATCAGTTCTAATAGAGCAGTAATGAACTGAACCAGCTACACTCAGCGAAAGAACTCTGGGAGATGACTATGAACCATTATATAGAATTCCCAATCCCTATATTTTTGTCTGCCTGCATTTTTGATTTCCTTCACAAGCTAATTGTACAATATTTCGGAGTCTGATTCTTTTTGTACAGCAAAATAACTGTTAGGACATGTATGCTTTAACATACTTAACATGTAACAGTCAACCTGGGGAGGGGGATGGGGGGAAGGAGGGGAAAAATTGGAACAAAAGGTTTGGCAATTGTCAATGCTGTAAAATTGCCCATGCATATATCTTGTAAATAAAAAGCTATAATAAATGTTTTTTTTTAAAAATCAACTGTGAAAGACTTAATTCTTTTTAGCAATACCAATTCCAATTTGGTTCTAGACAATTCCAAAAAACTCAAGATGGAACATGCTATTTACCTACATAGAAAAAATTGATAGAGTCCAAATGCAGATCAAAACATATTATTTTCACTCTTTATTTTTGTGTTTTTTAATATGTTTCTTCTCTTACAACACAATTAACATGAAAATGTTTTACATAATTGCATGTATATAATGTACAACAAATTGCTAAACTAAGTCTGACTCTTTGTTATTCCATTTAGGGTTTTCTTGGCAGAGATACTGGATGAATTTGCCATTTCCTTTTCCAGCTCATTTTACAGATGAGGAAACTGAGGCACACAGGGTGAAGTGACTTGCCAGCTAAGGTCTAAGACTTCCTCTGTACTCGGGAAGTGCGGCCTTCCTGACTCCTGGCTTGGCACTCCATGCACAATGGCACCCCCTAGCTGCCTTTCTGATCGTGGGATTCTCCCTTCCCCAGTGCCCCTTACTTTTCCTGCTTGCATTAGGATTTTGTGCCAGGATCAGATGATACCTTTTTCTGTGCTATTGGAGAGAGGTCCCGGGCCTGTCTCCTACCGCACTCCTGGGCTGGAGGGATGAGTCAGATTCTGCCTCGGCTGTGTCTGAAGTTGCTGCCCCAGAGCCTCAGTGAAGACCTTCCTTGCCTCCGCAGTCTTGTCATGGATTCCAGGCCCATCCTGGAGTGGGGAGCTGGATGCTTTCTGCTTCCTAAGTTCTTCCCACCACCGCAGTCTGCATATTCTGCCTGTTTTCTGGGGCTTCCCCAGTGATTTTTCCTATTTCCTGGTACAGTGAACTCCACGGTATTCATAGCCTTATAGCCGCTCCTCCCAAGGGGTGTTGACTTTTGCCTGATCTCTTGGAGTGTATTCCCAGGCCTCCCAAAATCCTTGCCTCCCCGTAGTTTCTTTGTGCTAGATCCCAATGAATCTTTGATCCCTGGAGAAGCCCATATTTTAGGTCCCATCTCCTTGCACCATCTTCTATGGGATGGAAGAGCTGAGTGGTGTTTTTCTTTGATTTTGGAATTTTATTTGATACTCTTCCTACTGTTAATAGGGGCTCCTCAGAGAATCCAAGTCTGCCTTGAATATTCCATGTCATTATCTTAACCAGAAGCCATTTCTATAATCCAATCTAATTTCCAAATCCCTTATATACAAAGGGACACCATCTTCCACAGATCCCTAAGTGTTCACTCCGGGACAATTCACTTTCATATGATTGAGCCCAGTTCAGATGGTTGAGTTTCCTATCAATCACAACTGCTCTTCTGCATTTTTTTCTTTTCTTTTTATAAAGTTTTTTTTTCAAAACATAAGCAAGGATAATTTTTCAACATTGACCCTTGAAAAATCTTGTGTTCCAATTTCTCTCCCTTGCTTCTCTCCATCTTTTCCCCTAGGTGACAAGTGATCCAATATATATTTTTTAAAGTTTTTTTTTTATTTTCAAAACATATGCAAGGATAATTTTTTCAACATTGACACTTGAAAAACCTTGTGTTCCAATTTCTCCCCTTGCTTCCCCCCACCCCCTCCCCAGATGGCAAGTAATCCAATATATGATAAATATGATAAAAATATGTGTTAAATCCAATATGTGCATCCATATTTATATGGATTTTTCAGCATTCCTTTTCCTCAGGAACATCTAGTAACTTTGAAGAAGATCAAATGAAATTTCAAAACCAAGTGAAGTAGCTACTTGCTGTTTTGCAAAAGAGCTGCTGAGATCATTGCTGCTGGGCGGAACTAACCCGCTTTCCTGCTGCTATAGCACAGGTGTCAAACGGGCTTCCCCATTGGGCCCACAACACTCTCAAGTGTGGCCAAACCAGATCAAAATGGATTTGGAAATAATTTAATGAAATAAATAAAAATGAAGTGAAACATACACCTGGTTAATATGTAGTTTTCTAAATCAAGGCTCTTTCTTTATGATTTAGTAGCCCCTTTTCTATCTGAGTTTGTCACCACTACGTCAGAAGACTTCTTTAACTATGGAGACCTCTTCCCTATTTGTCACAGCAGAGTACTTGCTTTTTTACTTTCTTGTCTTCCCTTCACTTCCAGACCAATTGATACGTCCATCGTGAGGGTTGTCCTGGACATGTGGCATAGGAGTGTTGGTGTGCGGTTCAAAGGGAAGCAGAAGAAGCATCTTTAGCTTCTCCCCACTCTTCCCCAAAGGAGATTAATCTAGTTCTCTCCACTCTTCCCCAAAGGAAACTAATTTAGTTCCTGTGAGGAAGGGAAGCAGGAAGTTGGGGCCAGAAGCTTGGTCACTTTGTTCTCCTTGGAGACAGGGGGTCACCGGAATAGAATTATATCTTAAATAATATTATTCTAGGGGATGTGTTTTTTGGGTTTAATCCAACTTCTAATCATTGCTTCTTTGACTGGGGAGTAAGGGAGAAAATAGATTCCAAGTTTTATATCCAAGACTTAATTCCTTTCTCTCCAAATACCAATTCCACAATGAATCCACATACAAAATAGCAAAGAGATCCATTTATCCAAATCGAGAGCAAAAAGTAAATCAAAGAAAGTCTCTACATGAGAATATGTATCAAACAACATGGGGTAGAAGAGTGTTCATGCTGAGAACCAGGTAACTCAAATCAACCAATAGTCCTAGATCTCACCCAAAGGGATGTTTCCCAAAGTCTCTAGTGGAACAGGCTGGGATAGGGACATGATGGAGACTTCTCAAGTTGTCTTTCCTTCAGTAGGGATGTCCTATCTTTTCTCTTGGAGCTGGAAGCCAAAAACACCTGACATGACCGTAGAACTTGAAAAGAATGGAAGAAAATGGAAACCATACCTTTCCTCTTGCCTTTCAGCTCGTTCCACCCTGCCCCTCATGAAACAGGGGCATTGATCTCCACCAATTAGGAGAGAGTCCCATATCAATGGACATTTTTTTTAGCAAATTCTTTTCAACTCTCATCATACCATTGGTCATGCAAATTACCATGGAGTTTCATTTAGCAACACCAGAGGAGCAGGTAGAGCAGGCAGCATTTACCCTGAATCCATGTACCTGCACCCACACTGATGTTCCTTTCTCTTCCCCAACTAAAGATGAGGAAACCAAGACTCAGATACATTAAATTATCCCAGTCACTCCCAACTCCGGGTTTCCCTCTCCATTTCATCACAACACCCCCAGCTCTCTCCCCAAGTACTAGATGGTCCCCCAAAGCACGCTACTTTTTGGCAAGACAAATTGACTATATTTCTATGTCATTTACCTGTCTTTTCTCAAGTCTCAAGGATCCAATATCTCAGTGCTTCTGGGTCCCTGAACCTTTGATTATTTCTATCCATAGAGAAATCATTCCATTTATCTGGGATATCTGGGGTATTCAGGGAGGACAGCACCCCTGGTGTGAGGGCTGTTTACCTACCTCTGGTGTTCACCTGATTCACCCAATCCTCACCTGTGGCTCCAAGAAACTGTAGCATAAGCAGCAGATGCATTCCAGTAAACTGTCTTGGTGGATGAGTTAAACCAGGTTGAAGGTTAAACCTATTAGTGAGTTAGAGGGATGTTTACCTCAGTACATGAAGGTTTTCCCTGGTGGAATAGGTGAGAATAATTTGATCCAACAGTTATGAAGGCAACTTAAGCAGGCATTTAGAGCTTGCTCAGACATGGAAAATGTCAACATTATCCACTGCATCCTGAGCCATCTCCAGCTGGCCTGACTTTTATCCTACCACTGGACTTTGATAACTCAGGGAATGAAAGTAAGGCTGACAATTTTGTGCAATTCTGCCTCACTTAAATCCAATTCATATGCAAGTCAAGAAATCATTCTTGATATCTTTGGTCCTCTTAGAAAAAGAAGGGAGGCAGCGAGGTGACACAGTGGACAGAACACTTCTGGAGTCAGGAGGACCTAGATTCACATCTGGCCTCAGACACTTACCAGTTGTGTGATCCTGGACAAGTTACTTAACCCCAATTGCCTCCCAAAAAAAGGTAAGAAAGGAAGGAAGGAAGGAAGGAAGAAGGAAGGAAGGAAGGAAGGAAGGAAGGAAGGAAGGAAGGAAGGAAGGAAGGAAGGAAGGAAGGAAGGAAGAGAGGAAGGAAGGAAGGAAGGAAGGAAGGAAGGAAGGAAGGAAGGAAGGAAGGAAGGAAGGAAGGAAGGAAGGAAGAAAGAAAGAAAGAAAGAAAGAAAGAAAGAAAGAAAGAAAGAAAGAAAGAAAGAAGAAAGAAGAAAAGAAAAAAGAAAGAAAGAAAGAAGAAGAAAGAAGGAAAGAAGGAAGGAAAGAAAGAAAGAAAGAAAGAAAGAAAGAAAGAAAGAAAGAAAGAAGGAAAGAAAGAAAGAAAGAAAAAAGAAAGAAGAAAAGAAAGAAAGAAAGAAAGAAAGAAAGAAAGAAAGAAAGAAAGAAAGAAGGAAGGAAAGAAGGAAGGAAAGAAAGAAAGAAAGAAAGAAAGAAAGAAAGAAAGAAAGAAAGAAAGAAAGAAAGAAAGAAAGAAAGAAAGAAACGAAGGAGGGAAGGAAGGAAGGAGGGAAGGAGGGAGGGAGGAGGAACGGAGGAAGAAAGAAGAGGAAGGGAGGAAGGAAGAAGAGGAAGGGAGGAAAGAGGGAGGGAGGAAGGAAGAAAAGAAAAGAAAAAAATGAAGGCCAAACAACATTTATCTATGAAGTGCTTGGAGATTTCTGAAGTGAATCCACTTTATGTATGAAGTTCAATAGCCAACTCACTAGACCAGAGAAGGGAAATCTTAGATCCCAGGATCAAAGGAAAAATAAACTGGGAGTCAATTCTGTAGAATTAATTGAAACTTAATTAACTATAGTTCTATAAACTATTCCACTCATCTGCTTTTGAAAATTAAGACTAAAGAGCTCTATCTCCACTAAACTAAAGCAGATAATAAAATATTAACTTCCTTTCTAGGAAATGGTCAATTAAAGAAGAGAATCTAAGTAGGGAGCAAAAGAAATGGAGGTAAATTAAAAAGGAATGGGGAAAAGGGGGAGGATCTTATTGGTCTTGTACAGTAACAAAGAAAAGGAGACAGAAACAGAAAAAAGGCAGCAGCAGGGAGGGAAAGGCTGTGAGCCATAAGGAAGACAGGGAAAGATAAACTGAGATCCATGCTCATCCAAGCAGGGAAAAAGACCTGGAGAGCAATAGACTAGACTTGAGAGAGAAATGTGAGCATCCATAGGGAAAAAAACAAAACAAAAAGATATAAAAAGGACGACCACACCCAGAAAATGACAGGCATAAAAATAGAGAGGAACACACACACACACACACACACACACACAGCTCTACACAAAGACTCCCCCACATGCAAGAATTCATGGTCTCTATTGTTTGTTGATTATGAAAAAAAAGCAGATGATTCCCAAAACTAAATGCTGCCATATTGACTCTTTTCACAAAAACATGTTTTGCATCCAATTGCATTATCATCATTTAGGATTCCTTGAAAAATAGAATAAGAGAAATA